>NC_048287.1:7759119-8059119 GCF_009762535.1 Notolabrus celidotus | reverse complement strand
ATCTTACAGTCCGATATTTCCCGTGTGTGTGTGTGTGTGTGTGTGTGTGTGTGTGTGTGTGTGTGTGTGTGTGTGTGTGTGTGTGTGTGTGTGTGTGTGTGTGTGTGTGTGTGTGTGTGTGTGTGTGTGTGTGTGTGTCTGTGTCTGTGTCTGTGTCTGTGTGTCATCTTGCCTACATACCCAACTGTGGACCTTGACGTCATTACATTACATATTCACCAGTAGGGACCACCAAGGTGATTGCGGAGGTCTCATATTGGTGTACTCTACATCATGCCAAAATAAACTCTCAAACACTCAATCAATTAGGAGGCCATAAGGTGTGTGAGTGTTCATGTTTGTGCTCTGTATTGCCCCCACAGACTGGTGCTGGGATTGCATCACTGTGTTCTTTCCTGTCAATATTTATTTTCTAAATGTTTGTGCCTTCAGTCCTTTTGTTTTAGACACAGTTAAGGGGATTTTTATTCTTTATAAAGAGATTGGCATTAAAAAAATACATACAGATTTGCATTCCTGCATATGTCCTCTTTATGAAACTCCAACCTTCCATTTCCTTGTAGCGGTCTCATGCCGGAAGCGGGATGGTGGGCAGGCAGATGTTGAGGCTTGTCTTAAGTTTGCCAGCTCCATGCCGCCTCTCACACAACCCTGCCAGCTGCCCTGCCAGGAAGACTGTCAACTCAGCAGCTGGTCCAAGTTTTCTCCCTGCTCAGCCGATTGTGTGGGCGTCAGGACCCGTAAGAGGATGCTGATCGGTGAGAGACAGACTTTAACTTGACTCCCAGATAAAATTAACCTTTACAGTAAGGTCAGTAGATGTAAAACAAAAACAGTTTTGAATAAATTACTTATTTGTCAAGTTGTCTTTATTTAAATTCCCAATGTTTATCTGGGAAAAACTCAGTCTAGGCATTCTTCTACTGACAGCCCTTAAACAGCTGAAATGTGAAACCTGTGTTTTCTCTTGAGGACCAGTTATCACAAAATGGCCAGTTCTTAGGTTATCACTATTTGTGTTTTCTGCCCGTATTTTCTGCAGGGAAAAGCAAAAAGCGTGACCAGTGCAAAAACAACCAAATGTACCCGCTGAGTGAGACCCAGTACTGTCCGTGCAACAAATACAACGCCCAGCCTGTAGGGAACTGGTCAGACTGTGTCCTACCTGAGGGTGGACGAGTGGAGGGTCAACTGGGCATGAAGGTCCAAGGCGACATCAAGGAGTGTGGCCAGGGTTATCGTTACCAGGCCATGGTTTGCTACGACCAGGACAACCGGATAGTGGAGACATCTCGCTGCAACAGTCATGGTGAGTCCCCCATGTTCAAATTATCTGATGATCTTATTCCCATCATATCCTGATTCTTAAAGACACAGAGCTATACAATCCTAATGCCAAATAAGTTGTGACACTGTCTTTAAGGTTTAAGTATTGGCTCACGCAGTCTCTCACAGAGTGGTGAACCTCTTCCCATCTTTCCTTCTGAGAGACTCAGCCTCTCTGGAGTGTCCTTTTTATACCCAGCCGTGTGACTACCTCATTAGTTGAGAGATGTTCCTCCGGGTGTTGTTTCTGAACATTACACAACTTTTCAACTGTTTTTAAATGTGCTGCTGGCTGGATATCTTGTATATTTTCAATTAAATACAGGGTGTGAATGATTTGCAAACAATCAAATGCTGTTTTCACCAACAATTTACCCAGCAACCTTTTGGAATTCGGTTTGCACTTTAAGACCTTATGTATGATTTCCAAAGAATACAGCTAGTACTGATTATTTAAGGATTTACAACCATGCTCATGGCCAGGTGTATTCAACAGTAATCATTAAGTATCTGGAAGGCAATATATTGTGTGGAATGCAAAATCTTAAGGTTGTGGTTCCTATTTGTAGTAAAAGTTAATGAACAACTTTTGCGCAGGGCTCAGGGTTGAAGTTTTTTGCAGTTTAATGGTCTGTGTGGTTAGCAGAGTTTGGATTCATTGACTGAAACATTATCTTAAAAACATCAGCCATCATGTGACAACTTATCTAATATTGTTCAGAGAACTGAACTTGGTTGAACTGGGATCATGCCTCTTCTAGGAAAATCAGATGATAAATGTTCCTCTCACAATTGAAAAGTAGAATTAATGAACGGACATATTATTGGATGATAGCTCCGTTCATTCCCAGAGGGACATCTTTATTTCATCTGGTCTGAGCGTATCGTGACTAATATGACATTTTGGCCAACTGTTGGTTTATGTTCATGCTGCAGACATCTCTGGGTCAAACTGATGGCCGAGCTTACCCCATATTTTAGCATACATTCTCAGAAAAAGTTAAATATTCTCAACATAAATTAAACATAACTGTGAAACATATGTTTCACACATGTTTTTGAAGGGAGAAAGGCTTACACTGTGTCCCTACATTAAAACTTCCATTGTGTTCAGCAATGTGCAGTTTTATGCAGAAGTGTAGCTCTTTTTACCACCAGCTGTTTTCTCTTCTTTGCCATTTCCACATATGGTAGTTGAGCTCAGCCTACATTAAAGTTGATAGTTGTGAGGTATGGATAGACCAACTGCACTTAACACATTTGCAGAGACTTGTGCCATCCCCCTCCGCTGGTCTCTTGCCGTCTTAAGGATGTCTTGAGGAGTCTTTCCCATCAAACCAGCATGCCACAATGTTTTCTTACTTAATAGTCCACCACCATTTTCTTTAAATGCATGATTATGATCTGATGAGGGAGAAAAGGATTAAGAAGTATCGCTGTTAGACTGGTCCGACTCTCTATGTATCTAGCATGATTTGAGCAACACAATAGATGATCTCTCTTTGCAGTTTGTACTGATGTACTGGTCGCACCAGGTATTAAGGTTGCATCCTACACACTGAATTTTACACAACATGATACATGTGTGCACCCTCTAACCACAGTTAGACGAGTAAGTCATCTTTTCACTTCCTAGTCCAACTTAATAACATCCATTAAATTATATAAATTTCCTCAAACTAAAGACAAAATTTATTGCCCCATATCTGACCTACCTTAACCAGGGAGGTGACCCACAGAAAGTCACAGTATGAATCTAGTTTTTAAGGCTCATATGTATTGTTTGAGGAGGTACAAACAGACTATTTTGGTGCAGAAAAAAAGAGACTTGTTAGATGTAATGCATCTTGTTTATTTCAAAGGAGACAGACCCTGAAATGGGACACTTTGGTCTCTATTGCAGTCTTATTTTAAGATGTACTGGATAAAGTCTACCAAAGAGACCAATGTTTCATGTTGTAACTCACTGAAATACTTAGACAACAAGTTTTCTTCAACAGAACAATCTTGTTAACACCAAAAAACAACCTCTTGGATTAATCAAATTAGAGTATTCTTAGGGTCACTTATCAGTATGATAATTTCCCAAACCTCAAATGTAAATCCATCAACTGATCACAGGCACTAAGGTTTGTATTATCTGTGAGTCCATGAGGCCACTTTGCATTGAGCCATATTAACATTCAGTATTATATTCCAGCAGAGGGAGAAAGGGGAATTAAGAATCACAGTGCTGTCGTGCTCTACATGTCTGCTCGGGGAAAATAAAGAACACATCAAAGCACTCGGGGGAAAGAGCGTGCTGTGCTTGCTCATCGAGAAACCCTCTCATTGTGAGTCAGAGCTGTTCTCCCAGTAAAAGGCTGCTTGATTGTAACTGGCTGTAACTGGAAAATTATACTGGGCTCACAGTTTGTACTGCTGCGTGCATCTTATCTGACTGAGAAGTCTTTTACTGCTTCTCTTCTTCTAGAGAGTACTGTAGGGCTTTCTTGTAATGGCTTAGTTCTTCCTTGTAATAACTATCCTCAAATCTCATATACAGTGATGCTTGGTATGAGTATGGCAGGAGTCGAAGACAGGACTGCATAAAGGCAGAATGCTTTAATGCCTGAGGAAAGTTTGAGACTAGTAGTAACGCTGGTGGTTTCACTTAGAGTTCTGGTTTTGACAAGAAAGTCCAACCATTAAATGGAGAATCCTGTCTCCCTTATGTGTCAGTACAAGCGGTTAAATCTCTCAGCAGTCAAGACAGTAGAAAAATCCTAACCCTGACACTCGAGCACTGCAATATTAGATCCTGCAGTTAATAATTGATCTGCTTTACGAGTATGTATTTTTCTGGATGTTACCCTCTCACTGAAGGATTTCTTCCCCTGACCTTTTCCTGAATTCTTTTTGATTGTTCAGAGGTTTGATGACGATTACACAAAGCTGAAATGTGGGTTCATTGTGATCAATGATATCTTTTTGGCTGTGAGACTCTCTTTATGTGGCCGATCTTGCCATGTTAGAGCTCATGGATGCCTTGGAAGTTTTACATTCTGTATTTCTCAGTGAATTTAGCTCAGCCTACATAAAAAAATCTGCCAAACTACCATCTGGCTGGGTGGAAACTGGCTAATTTTTAAAGGAATAGTTAAATTTATGCTTGACGTGTGGTTGTATGAGGTACCTGTCAATAATCAGCATATTACTCACAGGGGATCCAGAACAGAAACTAGACTATCAACCTTTTGCAGAAGGGGTCAGCTCTACCAGCGTATGTAGCTCATTTTAACAAGCTCTGACCCAAACACTGATGTCAGCGTAAATGTAAGGTTAGAAATGTTACCATCAAAACGCTCATATGTTTGTGCTCTACTCTCTGACGCAACACAAATGTGTTCCTTCGTCAGCAGCACCCTAATCACCTAATCAGGTCTGTATATGAGTCAACTTGACTTTTGCCTAGTATACCAACATATTGCATTTTAGTTTGAGATAATTGGAAGCACCACAGTCTGAACATGACGGTGCTGACACAGTTATGTGTGTAGAGTTTATTTCTTCTCCTTCAGCAACTAACACAGCGTATTTCGATAAGGTGAACATACGGTGTGGACCGTGGGTTGTGTCATTATGCCATGAAAAAACAGTGAGAGCTGAAAACTTCCTCTGCAGACTCACTTCAACTCAGCTTTTCTGGTTGAACTTCTGGATATTGAAGTCTGCATCACTCACCATCTATCCAGAGCTCCCTGCCTCACTGAACGCTGCTGTTTTACACACTTTCTTCATTTTTTTAGAAGAAAATATCCCAAACTATCCCTTTATAGAAAAGGCCAGGAACAACCATACCTAGAGTTTCTATTACGACCTGTTGAACAAATATGCAATCTATTCCTCTGTTATGCATGAAAGAGAGGCAACAATAAGGAAACAAACCACAGAAATACATCACAAGATTTTCATTTAATCACAGCTTTTTTCATGGCATTCTAAGTCACTAAAAAGAGTTAAAAGCAGTCATGAGTTAATCAGTCAATTTATTCCAATAGCCAACAAGAAAGATGACAGCAATGTCTGTACCAAAATTGAAAGCATTTTTTCATTGTACTTCATGTATCCACAGTTTCGGTCTCTGTCTGTTGTACTGAACCTTGGTTGTTATCATGTGTTCGGTTACAGGATACATCGAGGAAGCTTGCATCATCCCCTGTCCGTCTGACTGCAAACTAAGCGAGTGGTCCAACTGGTCGCGCTGCAGCAAGTCCTGCGGCAGTGGGGTCAAAGTTCGCTCAAAATGGCTCAGAGAAAAACCCTACAATGGTGGAAGGCCGTGTCCCAAACTGGATCACGTCAACCAGGTCAGAGAGACCTCATTTTCCAATGCTTCTAAGTTTATTCTGAGCATCATTTCAAGTGCATTGATCTTAATGACGTTTTCTTTTCCTTTGCTTCTTAATCCACTTTGATGAATGGACTCCACCCACAGGCTCAAGTAAGTGTGCTGTGTTATATATCTGTACCCTTTCTATAGTTATTATCTGGACTTATTCCAGGTTATTTTTTCTTGCTTGTACTCATGGTGATGCCAAATGATGGTCTCGTTTAAATTTGATATAACTGTAATGACTTCTTTAACTTTAAAGGACCTTTTTAATCCCAATTTAAAGGTTACATTGGAGACTATTTTGACAAGAAGTCCTCTAATCAGAAACTTTTAAAGCCACCAGACTTCAAAGACAAAAACCATCATTTTACCTGAGCAGAAGATGCTTTTTTGTGTCTGTTTTTGGTCTTTTTTAAGTTTTCCAAAGGAAAATAGCATAAAAAGAACTCTTTGTTTGTTCCTCTCCTTATTGTTGCTAAAACATAACAATCTGAGTGTGTCAGTGGCCAAATAAACAATTTTATTAGACATACTTTGGTTAGTTCAATTGTCCCAAGATTACATTTACAATTTCCTATTCCCATTTTACAGTTTTAGCCTTTATCCAGTTTGGGTTATTTGAAAACGTTTTATACATGTTACTCATTTAATTCCCCCAAATTAAAAAAAATAACAGGAAGTTAAAAAACGAGATCTTTCCCCTTAAATCTCATTAAATATCATTACTGATTTCTAGATTAGGAAAAGAACACAGGATATGTTTTGATAACAGTTTGTATTTTTGTAAGGCTACTCTTCAAAACTCCTGTACGTGTAAGACCAGTGACAGTGGTGTTTGTGTATCAGGTGTACGAAGTGGTGCCATGCCTCAGTGACTGTGGGCAGTATGTCTGGGTGGCAGAGCCTTGGAGTGTGTGGAAGGTCAGCAATGTGGACCTGAAAGACAACTGTGGCGAGGGTGTCCAGACCAGGAAAGTCAGGTAAGATCAGCATTCTTGTCTCAACTGGACTTTTGTTATGTCCTCAGTTCATCCAGACTATATGAAAGTAATGAAAGTGGCCTTTGTCACATCACCAACTGGCTCTCGAATTTCAGATTTCAAGCATCTTGTTTTATTGATGCCTTGAGTCATTGGTTCCCAACCTGGGGTCCAGGCTCCCCAAGGGCGTCAGAGACTTTAGAGGGGACATGACACTGTGTTTGCTGTAAGGTTGTCAAGATTATATTTGTGCAAAGAAACTAAAAATATAACAACACACTTGCTGGAAAGTTTACACAACTGTCTAGATAAAACCGTTTTTTTCCTTGCTTCTTTTGGTAAGGAAGTGTGTGTCTGCTAGTTCTGGTGGTAAAAAACTGTTAAAGCTAACATCAGAAAAAAACAAGTTTATCAATGGTAATGGTTCTCATGCAAACATTTAAAGATGATGTTAGTTTCTGAAAGCTTTTCTTACAAACAAGTACAGGGGGCTGTTGGAAAAATGTTTCGAACCACCTCCTTACATTTGAATTTTCAGGCTGAAGCTGGAGAAAACTGGGGATCAGCAAATGAAAAGCTATCAGCTAACCATGTGGTAGCTGTCTTTGCAAGCTGCATTTGTAATCAGCATAGTTTGGGTGGTTTTAAATAAAATGTACTCTTGGAAATAATCCTCAACTCTCTTGGGAGCCTTTTAGTACAATCTACTCTGAACAAGACATTTGTTGGACCACATTTCACAGAATGAACGTCATGCTGTATTGGAGAGGACTTGAATGTAGAGATTGAGACCATAAACTCATTAGGAAAATGTTTACTGAGAGAATTAGTTGAGTACAAAGTTGGCTCAATTATGCATAGTCTTACAATTAAAGTCAACCTGTGCCCGCCAAATGAAACAGCAAACAGAAGCCACTTTCTCATTGGCCGCCTTCCGCTACTTCTACTACCCTGACTCAGCGGCAAACATGAGTGATGAGTGATGACGGCCAGATTCAAACTGTGACTGATTAACTGAGTTATTCAGCAGAGAGTTCATCCGTTTTAAGTGGTAGATTTATCAAATTAGTGCTTACTTAAAAATGTCCTCTGATGTTTTTATAAACATAAACATCAGAGGAGAGACTGGCTGTCATCCACTCTGAGATCATAGCAGTCTGAAGCTCAGCAGCCCTTTGGTACTTTACTCCTGTCTCTGAAGTCTCTGAACCATTTTTAGATTTGAGATATTATTCTATTTGAAAGATGAACTTTTGTCTCTAAAGTGCTTTAGAGACAGAACAGAGAAACAACTCTAAAACTCTCCAAAGACTTATCTGTTGATTAAATCCAGATATTTTGAATTCTTCTCCCTTACCAATATTTTAAAATAGATAAAGATACTGTAATAAAAGTTTAAGATAAGGTAGAGGTGGACTAATCTTCTGCCTGTATCCTTTTAATTCCAGGTGTATGCTGAACACAATAGACGGGCCTTCTGAGCAGGTGGAGGACTACCTTTGTGACCCTGAGGAGATGCCTCTTGGGGCCAGGAACAGCCGGCTGCCCTGCCCTGAGGACTGTGTGTTATCAGACTGGGGAGCCTGGAGTCCCTGTCCCCTGGTAAGAGTCACGTTGTACTACATCTACTGTCCTGATTCCCTGCACAGTGCTTTTTTACCTTAAAAGAAGTAACCAGTCTACAAACTGTCAGTAGTGGAAGTTTGTATTTACCCTGTTTGATTGTAGTTAGTTGATTGTCGCATTTACTATTGCAAGGATAAAAGACTTGCATTGCTGCCCTTCAGCTTTCCTTTGCAGTGACTGCTCAGTCTGTTTTTATTCGTTCTTTATACTTCATATTTACTTTGTTTGAACAATATTTTTAAAAAAGAACATAAAAACATTGTAAATAAATTGAGTCCTGTTGCTCAGACCTAGAAACTGATGAAAAAACGAGTCAACCTTCATCAGATCAAACACAGTTGATATTGGGAGTCCCCCCTCTATCTTTATTTCGATTGGTTGGTAAGGAAGGAGTTACACTGACAAGGGAGTGAATGTTCAACATGTTGGCAATGTTAAACTATTTTCAACTGAGAGTGCTGTAAGTGCATCAACAAAACCCAGCCGACATGGAGAGTGCTTTTCACTTCGGATGCTGAGCCCTGAACACGTTGGACTCTGTTGGTTTTGTTTAGAAAACAGGAGCTGCCAGCTCTTCTAGTGGACACAGGGCCTTATGCACTGACTCATGTCACATTATGTGACCAACACCCCCGCAGGTGTGAGAAATGATGATCTTTGCCTCTTGCAGGTCATAAGATAGAGCCTGTCCTCTGCCTTCCAGATTAAGAGCTTCTTGTGACATAAGGGACAATCCAATGAAAGTATTATCGACTCACTGTCCAGCTGACTCATGTGGTGTCATCTCTCCTCCTGACGACCCTCATGGCCCCTCAAAGCACAAGCTTTGTTGTACGGTGAACATTTCTGTTAGTTTGTTTCTTCTTTTCTTCTCAGAGAAGCTCAAAAAAAAGAAAGCACTGTGTTGAACAAACCACAGCTCTGTCTTCTGTTGGAGTTATAGGGATAGGCCTGCTTTGTAAACTCCACTGCAGAGCTTTCTGCAGATGAGTTTTTCATCCATTCATGGCCGTGCATGCTTTGATCTCACTCTGAGAGATCGGAGGCTCTAAGTTTCCAATACGAGCTCTGCACTCCATCAAAAGTCCTTCAGCTGACTCTTTTCCTCTCACTGGAGCTCTGCTTACATGCTCTGGTTCTGACCTGTTTTGTTGCAGTCGCTATCATTTGAACGGATGAACTGGTTCAAACTCAACACTTACCTATACACATGTTTGAGAAATGTCGTGGAAATTGTTTAGTTTTACATGAGGACAGTGAGAGAAAAGCTACATGTACTCTGTGTGTCCTCAGCCCTGCAGTGAGAACAGTACTCGGGAGAGGAGTGCTGACCCGCTCCGACAGCCTGGAGAGGAGAAGGAGTGTCCTCCTACGAAAGAGACGGAGTCCTGCAAACTCAACAGCAACTGTTTTCACTACTCCTACAACATTACCGGTGAGACTGACACAGCTTTCTGATACAGCAGGTGTTACAGGACAAGATACAGCTGTACTTAAGAGCTAGAGTCCATTTAACCCTCCAGTCTCTTCACTAGAAATGAGTCCACCTATGCCTACAGCAGTACTTTTATCTATTGTGACTTGATAGTGAAGTATGACACAGAAGTAAACGATATGCCCACAATGTTGATTGTTTACAGCGATACGGTTTCTATGAGTATCTTCAAATGCATATAATCTCTCAAGCCTGTGCAGTCTATGGCTATGTATGTTTTGCATGCATTTGTATTGTCCTATGATCTGAGAAACAGATGCTCTAAGCTGCAAAAGTATGACTGTGCGTTTTCTCCCCGCAGACTGGAGCACCTGCCAGCTCAGTGACCGAGCAGTGTGTGGAGTTGGTATCAAAACCCGGATGTTGGACTGTGTACGCAGTGATGGAAAATCTGTGGACCTGAAGTTCTGCAAAGAGGTCAGCTTTGTTGTGTTTTCTGATAAACCCAAACACATCTCTATGTTTCTTTTAAATTGACGTAAGCCTGGTTTTGTCTCACAGCTGGGCCTGGAGAGGAAGTGGCAGATGAATGCTTCCTGTGTGGTGGAGTGTCCGGTCAACTGCCAGCTGTCTGACTGGTCACCGTGGTCTGAGTGCACCCACACCTGTGGGCTGTCAGGTGTGTATGCATGCAGTTCAATCCCTCACAGTCGATCCTGATCCTGTTCCTTTTGAATTTTTCAGAACATTCCGTCTAAATCTTGTTCTGAAAATGTGGTTTTATTTTGTTTCCAAATCTTGTGTGAGCTCATGTCAGCAGGATCACAATATAGCAATCACTTCAGCACCCCTTAAGGTATATGGAGGAACAGTATGTGAATGAACAATACGTTTTTGCAAGATCCAGAGAAGCTTTTGCAAAATCTTGCAAAGTTTGGAGAGATGTAGAAAACTTTGGCATGATCTTGAAGTAACATCAAGCTCAGATGGCTCACACTGATGAAAAATTGTACCTCCTTGTCAACCTCAAAGGCAATGTATGGATGATGAGTTATTGACCCTGAAAGGTTATACAACTTTTGGGGATCTTGCAAAAAGTTTCTTGGATCTTGAAATAATTATTTGAGATCCTGTTTCTTGGGATTAACCTAAAATGTTCTTCCCCCTATGTTTCTTTGTGAATCACAGGTCGCTTTTATTATGTGTGACACAAGAGGAATCCTTCAGTTCTCCAGTCAATGATACCTGGCTACAGTATCAGTCATTGGTCTTAACCTGACCTTCCTTTCATACAAAGACCAGTGATACAGGGTGCTTATACTTAAAAGTACTAACTCATTTTTTGTTAGTAAATGTGACCTCATATTCACAGCTCTAATGTTTTGTTGCAACCCTTGCAAACATGCACAAATATTTGATCTTCGTTGACATTATAGGTGTGACTTTGACCAGAAACATCCTCACAAGATAAGCCAAGATAACCACATCACTCATCTGAACAGCCACACTGAGCCTTTGAGACATTGTGGAGGCATAAGACTGGATCTGTAAAGCCCTCATATTAGCTGATGATCTTGGCCGAGTATCATTTCCAACCAAGGGGCATGACCAGATTTCTCACACTGATTGTTGGGTGACAATCAGCTCAAAGCTCCGTCAGTCTGAGCCGGGCCTGACTGCAGTAATCATGACATGAGAGGGATCAATCTGCTAGCTGTTTGGGTTTCAGGATTAAAAACTTTGGTTGAGAAATGAATCCAACCACAACGTCCATTTAGAAGCTGCTCTACGTTCAATCCTGTCACGTGACCTCCTTCAGCAGATGGAGTTTATTCAGCTGCTGCAGAAAAGCAGATGTTCAAAATAACATCTACTTATGTTCACTTCAGAGACTCGTTTTACATATTGGCTAAAAGCAGCAGAGAGGTTCAAAAGTCAGTGTTTAATCTGGAGTGACGCAAATATCCTCCCATGACCTTTTCAGATCTCAATTACTAAGAATAGAGAGTTTCAAAGCAAATGATCAATAACTGATGATATCTTGGTTATTATCTTAATTATTTTAACTCATCGGCTTTTATGTTCTAGTTACTGAATTCAAAGAAAACACTCTGAAACTGTGAAATACAAAAGCAAGGGAAAGAAACCTCAACCAGGTTATATTAGCCCAGTCTAAAGGATGAATCACTCTTTTTTTTGCAGCAACTAAAAGCTCAAATAATTACTCATCAAATGCTCCCACCATCTGCCTCATGTCAAGTTCTTACTCACAAAGCAAAATGCTTGTATGATTTTCCCATCCAAACATGCTTGTAAAGTTCTGCAGCACTGAACACTTTGCTCTTGTTTTGCACCTGATTGAGGAGATGAGCTGTCAGCATCTCTGCTGTGTGCTGCACTGTACGCTCTCATCCTGACGGAGCTCAAGTCTGTCTATTTGTAGATGATGAGCTGAATGTGGAGGAAGACTTCATACTGGTGTAGAGCCTGAAAGAAAACCTTTCCAGCGATCATACCCAATGAATTATATAGTTTTCAAAAATAAGTGCTAATTCATCAAAAGCTAGAAATGATGCACTTATCATTTAAAATTATGTGAATCCGTATATTATGTAAAAGGATAATGTATGGTTAGCAGGTACTTTTAAGTTTTGAGTTGAGTCATTTCTGAGACTTTGACATTTTTCCTCTGAGGTAATTTGATTAAGCGCTGGTGGAGGAACTCAGATTTATCTTTTATCCATGCCCTGGATTTCTCAGACGTGACACCGGTGCACTGATAACTAGGTATATGACAGATATGATACAAAAGTCACCCTTTCTAACAATGCTGACTCTTAGGAGCGAGCCAGTAAGAGCAGCTTGTCCAGATAAGAAACACTCACACCCACAGTGGTTCAGACCGTTTCATGTGGGAAAGCATGCCCATATGCGCCTTGATTGAGCTTCTGACGGCCTTGGAATGATATAACCTGGAGGTGAAATTGTTGTCATGATCACTATAAATCTGACCATGTTGCCTTTCACAAATACTGTGGCAAAGTTACCAAAAACTCTCAGCAGATGGTTAAAATGTTCAGTCTAACTGTGCATGGCTGTTTGCTCCAGTGTTTGTGAAGTAGACATTTATGCATAAAGGTTCGTCTGAATCGGAAGGGGCCTTTTTTTTAACCCAATGAATGCATATTGCTCATTAAAGTACACCCAAACAGCACCTGCGGACTTGCTGTGCGGCAGAGTTTGTGGTGCATCAAACCTGTTTTAATGGCCTTTGTGAAGGAAATGTTTTTGTCTCATCAGGCCCTTTTTTTCTTTTTGATCGTCAAAATAAATTAATTTCATGTGAGCATCGTAAATATTACATTATGTTTACACATCTCAAATCAGACATTAGACATACAGGGTTAAGGAGGAGTAAGGTCTCATATGACAAAGGTTTTTAAATAACA
This sequence comes from Notolabrus celidotus, assembly GCF_009762535.1. NCBI lineage: Eukaryota > Metazoa > Chordata > Actinopteri > Labriformes > Labridae > Notolabrus > Notolabrus celidotus. Next base: position 8,045,928 of record NC_048287.1, on the reverse strand, counting down.
AAATAAACAAATCTGAAGGATGATTTTGAGCTCAAAATCAGATTAAGGTGTAGGTTCTTATTTTCCCTTTGTCCCTTAGTTCATGCAGGACACGGAAGTCATATGGCTCAGCTATTTTCAGCTGTCAGGCCACAGTTTGAATTGTTGTTTTCTATCCGTACAACCAATCACAGCTCATTCTAACAATAAGGTGGTCTATTTAAACACTTCTTCCCTAATCCCAGCAACACCTTTTATGCCCACACTCTGCTGCTGTTGGTTAAACTTCACCTCCTCCACCCCAGCCTCCTCCTGTTTAGTCTAAATGTCTGTTTTACCAAGCAGCCTGCTTGTGGGGATTCCCTGGGAATCCCCACAAGCAGGCTGCTTGGCTAACCCGGGGAGTGTTAAAGCAGAGCTTGTAGCACCAAGCATAACTGTTTTCCCATTTGAGAATAAATGGTTAAATCTATGACGAGCATTCCTGACTGAAGTGAAATTAAAACATCAGAGTTGTTTTAAATTTGGCTTTAACTGAGAAATCTTGCAACTATCTTCTAGACTTTATTAAGGAACAAAAAGTCTGGACTTTGACATTAAACTCCAAATATTGAGGGTGATGGGTACATCCTTATACAGAGGCTACGGTCCTCATAACACTGGTTGTAGGTCTGATTCTCTGACACATTTCTTGTCTCTCCTTCCCTCTTTCAAGCCGTCCTGTTACATAAGACAAAATGACCAAAAATTAATCTTGAAAAAACCTCCAGTTTTTGAGATCAATTTCTTTTTTTGATCGAAAAACATGAATAACTTGATAAAGGATTGACTTCAAGAATCAGAGCTCACATACGTTTTAATCCTCCACCTTACAGAAACAATATTTGATTACATTTCATTAGGTTTCCAACATAGCAGCCTCCTCACAGCCTTGATAGCGTAATGCTTTCCTAGCTTTAGGTAAACCCTCAGCGCTGCAGGCTGACAGTGCTCAGCTCTCTGTTGTGTGCTGAAGAAAGTCAGCCTCGTCTTTACGGTAATGGGGGAAACCAGAAACGCTTTATGATGTGAGAAACGACGTTGTTATTGCCCTAAACCAACTGAGAGAGGGATCATAATGTCCTCATGTGTAATTCCATAGGATCAGGCCATTGATTGGCGGTCCATTACGAGTGTGTGCTCTGGGGCTCGGGGAGCACTCTGCTCTCTGCGAGTCCTTGAGAAGAGCAGCAGCCAGAGGCAACAAGAGCAAACAGTAGATATGAAACCAATACAGGCTTTAGCTATTGTGGTAACCTTAATCTGTCCCCAGGCGGAGAGGATTTCTCTGGTTGTTCAGTGAAACAGCAGGTAGGCCACAGGAAGAGAGGGCCTCCTCGCTCTCTTTCCTGTGTTTCCTTTTTATCTCTATCTGGCTGCGAGGACAAACTTCCCTGGAGGAGCTGATTTCTGTTCCAGAGCCAAGAATAGAAATGAGCTGGGTTGTTATTTCAAGCAAATGAACATACCTGGAAGCAGCAAGGTGCTTCTATCAATCAGCTGGTGTATTCTCCTGGATATGTGCAACCTGCGTGCATAGATAATCATGGTGTTGTGTGTTCTCCAGCCAAACACTGATAGGGACAGCTGGTACAGGCCCACACACAGGCCCAGCAGATCTCAGTGCCACCCAAACACTGCTATGGCCCCCTGCAGAGACACCACTGAAGCCTGAGGATTAGACTGGAGGGTGATGACTGGTTTCTCTGGGCATAAGGACGAGCATCTTCTGCAGGGAGAAGCAGGACTCAGCCATGATGATTTACTTGATATAGACTTTTTACTATTATTTATTGTGTAATTTTGAAGGCTCTACCCTTTCTTTTCATAAGTCCTTAATCTATGAAACCTCATTGGTTTACCTCCCTCAAAAAACTACCCTATTGACAGTAAACAACACATTCACAACGCCTTTACTTGTATTTAAAGATTTAGAAAATGTGAATTGCTTGTTTATTTTAAAAAGTGACTGGACTTTTGATGTTTCAAGGAACAACTATGGCAACAGGAGGACCCGCCAAACTATAAACTAATAACAGTTGAAAAAAGCAAGCACACAGAGGATCTACACCGTCATACAATATTGACCAATTGGTATCAATACGATGTGCAGTTATTCAGAGGTAACTTTGATTACTCTCTGGCGTCCAGTGATCCCTGGTTAATGTGACAGCAATTGCACTTTTCAGGAGTTCGGGTTCGGTTGCTTTCCCTGCTTCATTCAGGTCCTGTATGCGTGATACTACTGTTCCCCGGGACAGTAAGGCATATGACCGGTGACAACATGCCTACCTGAGGATGTCCTTGGACCTGAGTGTTTCACCATGTTGACTGGCCTGCTTTCCTGTAATGGTGTATGATGCTTAGAATAACAACCTGAGTCTGTCAGGGACAAAAACAAGACCTACTTTGACGGCCTCCAATGCTACACTGCCGACAGCGAAACCTGTGTCATGACTACTGGAGGAATTCTTCCCTTTTTTTCTGTATACGTAATTTAGATACCAAAACATGATAGAAAATAACCTGATCTCCCCTCTTAAGTGTCCCCCTCTCTTTGTAGAAAGCAGGCAGATTATACAGGACTCATGTGACTGGATCACTTTGAGACTTTGTTTGTTGGGAATACAAGTTAATGTTAAATCATTGGCATGTTGGACTTCCAGTTTGACTCTTCTCCCGTGCATGGTTTTCCGCAAAGGGCCGATTGTTTGATAGTCACAGAGGATTTTGGCAGCTCCCTCTGTGTTTCATGCACATTGGTTTGTTAGCTGGCAGCTGGTGAGACCTGCTGCTGGGGAATCATCACCCTGGGACATGTTCCTCATAGTGTTCAGCATTAAGTGCAGTTCTGCAGGGCTTGGCAGTGACAACACTGGAGATTACACCAATTAGTCCTTCATGCATTTGAAGAATGGTTGTTAATGATCTCTCTGCAAAGACCTGGAGCTCTGAAGATGACCTTTTGAAGCAGATCAAACATTTTTATAACCATCGTCCGCATTTAAGAGCAAACTTTTGTTGTGTTAGATCTGATGCTGACATGCTCCACAGAATGTTCTCTGTAATGCAAACTTACATGATTTTTGAGGGCTACTTTTGTACGTTGTGTCATCAGTATAACGTCTGCATGTAGTATTTGTTTTGGGTGCTACAGTGTTTAAACACCACATGCACTTCCCTTGAGACAGCAGCTAATTGCGAAATTCTTCACATCTCCCACCTCGGGCTCTGGGTTAAAATGAAGTGTGAATTTGGTTAAAGGCGCTCCTCCTCTGCTCCAAAAAACGTGCCATCTAACGTTAGACAGGCACATGATTCATTTTAACAAAGAAATATAAATATTCAAAAGGACTACAGGGCATGTAATGAAGCCCCAACATTGCAGCATGGTTTACGTCAGCTGAAAGAAAAGAGATGGTGTTGAATTATCAATGTGTGACAGAGGAAATACAGTTGAAATGATTATATTATTCACATGAAAATTAAAACACTTGAGAGATTCACTCAGGTGTGGTGAATAAATGGTTAAAAATATGAAGGGAGAAATTATATTATCGCTCAGTCTGAGTGAGCATTACCTCTACCAAACATTGTTTGTACAAAATGAAAGACTGTATATTGTGAAAGACAGCAGTTTGAAATTTTTTGTCAGAAAATACTATGCTTGTAAAGGACAAGAGCAGACAGTGGAGACGTACCACTTTGTCCACAGGGGGTGCCACAATCAACACAAACCAAAAGGTTCCTCGCATGAGCTCTAATTTAAAAACACCATCACAGTCATGGTGATACTTTCTATAATATATACAGTCATTCAGTGATGCCGAGGATCTTGTTCATGCTTTTATCTCATCAAGGTTGTATTATTCTAATGTTCTTTTGTTGAGTCTGCTTAAGAAGAGTTTGCAAGATCTGAATGCAGCAGCCTGTCTTCTGACCGGTCACACGGGTATGAGCTCATAACTCCAGTGCTCTCCTCTCTTCACTGGTTGCCTGTTCATGCAAGAGCAGAAGTGTTGCTGTTGACTTTTAAAATTGTAAATGGTTCTGCACCGTCGTATCTAACAGACCTGGTGGACCCATATGTGCCTGCTCGGGCACTTCGATCTCAGGGAACTGACTGCTTCTTCTAAGTGTCCCTAAGGTCCAAAAGAAGACAGTGAGCGGGCCTTTTCTTTCAGTGCATCCACTCTATTGAACCTGTTGACATTAGATTAGCATGTTTGGTTGATGAATTCAAAGCGAAGCTGATGTTTCTCATGGTGTGTTGTGTCTTTATTTGTTATGTGGTGTCTCGCTGTTCTTAAAATATGCAACTGTTTTCAAGCTTTGTGAAGCACTTCGATTGAAAGCACTCTATAAATAAAATACAATAAAATATAAATAAAAACCGGGGGCAAAGCAAAGGGGTAAGCAAGTATAGGATGCTAACCTGCTAGGAAGCATGTAGGTAGATTTTGTTTTGCTAACAGGAATAATTAATTCCCATGGATGAGAAATGTAGAGAAACAGAAAGTGTTTCATGGGATGCAGAATTAGTGATGTCAAAGAAAAGCACAAGTTAAAACATTTGTATGCTTCTCCAATAAATTACAAACTCTCAATAGAATATCTAAAAATTGTTGGGACAAAGACTGGGCTAATATCACTTATACACAAGACACATGCGATTAAAACAAATGTAATCAGTGTTTTGATTACAACTTGTTTTTGGAGGGGGAATTTGTTTGTCTAAGCCTTAGACAAACACACTGTAGAAAACACTGACGAGATCTATTTGACATCAGTGGTATAGAGAGAGACAGAGAGAGAGAGAGTGTGGTGGGAAGACACAAACAAGCAGACAACAACATCATCGAGATAATACAGACTTACAGCTTGAATAATAATGGTGAAAATGTGTAATGAAGATAACACAGTAATAAAATCAGTGCCATGTCTCTTAAGGTTTAACTGATTTTGATTTTATTGGGTTAGAGTCGTGGAACTGTTCATTATGCAAAATTTACCACATGAGCAGGAAAGATTTTACTCTCCTTGATGTATTTTGCTCATACTTATTAGACTCCTGCCTTCGTTTATTCATGCAAGCCAACATTTGCAGAAACCGCTGCAGCTCCAGAGGTTGAAATAACCAGAGGTCACCTTGGCAGACAATATCATATTCCAAACCACTTTACACACCCACACCATCCAGCTGCTCTGACCCAACGGTCTGCCTGATCTTAACAAGGCTCCAGCTAAGGGCCGGTCAAGTTTCAGCATTCCAGTCAATGTCCTCATGAATAAATGATGATTTTTTTTTTCCTTCTTCTTATCTGCTGTTCTGCAGGCAAGCTGTGGAGAAGGCGGACAGTGATTCAGGCTCCCCAGGGCGACGGGAGGCCATGTCCGTCCCAGATGGAGCAGTGGAAGCCCTGCCTGGTGAAGCCCTGCTACAGCTGGAAATACAGCGCTTGGTCCGAGTGCAAGTCAGAGGTCAGTCAGCCTCCATCCGGCAGTCTGTCAGATCTCTGCATCATAATGAGCTATTTTATATTAGCAGCTTTACTACAAGGAGAGAAGCCTGCTCTAACCTTATTCACTGCTGCAACTCTTGAGTCAGTCCACAAGTCAGTCTTCTCCCCCACATGTCAGGGAGATGTGTCCTAAATTGACCCAATTGACCCATAAAGTCCATTACAGATGTTGGTGCAGGTTGTTCTCTGAGGCCTTCTTTGAATGCCTCCAAGCTCAGTGGCCTTGGAAGTGCTGGCACAATCACTTAACTGTCTGTTTCTAGGGAGAAGCAGTTGTAGATGTCCCCCTTTCACTTCCCTTGCTTGCAGTGTCTTAATGCTCATCTGCAAACTCTAATGTGCAAGCAGACCTTCTCTGATGCACACATCAATTGGAAGTCCCCAGACTTCTAACATAAAATAAATTCATAAAAAGAGTTTGAAATGGAACATTTCAATGGGCTTAACTCAAACCTGTAATCATTTTCTGTTTCACCAGGGGGCGAGGTGTGGAGATGGCCTGCGCTTCAGGAATGTGTCGTGCTTTGTGTCAGATGGGTCGGGTCGGCAGGAAAGCAGCCTGGTGGATGATGACCTGTGTGGAGACCTGGAGCCCTCAGTGGATGGGGATCCACAGATCATCCTGCAGGAGTCTTGTACTGTCCCATGTCCAGGTAAGAGAACTGTGTGAACTCCAACTTAGAGTGAGGCTGTTCACAGTGCTATCAACTGGCTAGTCAAAATATAGCTTATGTAATCATAGACTTACTGACTACTGTATGAGAATGAGACCCAGGAAAAAAAAGCAACATTGAAAAAAAGTCAAGTCGTATCAAGCACAATTTAAATGTAGGTATGTGTTTAAATTACTCAAACTTTGTGTAGTGACATGATGTCATTTTCCATGATTTGAAGCAAATATGGAGCGACATAGAACCAAAAAGCAATGTACATTGTGATGTTTAATTTTTACAGAGATAACAGTGTTTCTGACCTGCCAAAAATCCAACTAATCATCAGGCAATCATATCATAAGGGTTTGTGTCCTTCAGCCAATCAGATCATAAGGGCCTCTGTCCATAAGTCAATCAGATCATAAGGGCCTCTGTCCATAAGTCAATCGGATCATAAGGGCTTGAGTCCATAAGTCAATCGGATCATAAGGGCCTGTGTCCCACAGTCAATTGGATTATAAGGGCTTGTGTCATTCAGTCAAACAGATTATAAGGGCCTGTGGGTGCCTCTCAAATCTCTTAACTTCCATCCTCGTGTCATTCACTCACGTCGTTCACTCGCGTCGTTCACTTACGTCGTTCACGCGTCATTCACTTGCGTCATTCACTCGCTGCTTAGTCCCGACCACTAGAGATGCGAGGAAAACTTGGGGAGAGAGGAATCGAGGAGATTTACATTTAGAGAAATGAGACATCCTCTCCTCCGGAGCGTCACATGAAGCGGCATCGGTTTGTGATGACGGCTTTAACAGCTGTTTGTGACTGCACACATGTTCACTGTAATAACTCTGATAAATATAAACAGTAACAGAGCTCTATCTCTGTGCTTTACCTGTTTAACAAACACCTGCACATGAAGAGAATCTGCTCTCTGTTTATTCTGTCCTGAAGCATAACGGATCGATCACCGGTAAAATGCCTCATTGTTAAAATATTTATTACTTTAAGGGAAATATAAATCATGCAGCTCTTTTCAAACCCCGTGCTCATTAATGATCAGCCTCATATGAAACTTTATAACCTGACAGGACATATAACAAGTGTTTTTACTAACAGACAAACTTTACTGTCAGACTTCTACTCATGATGAAAACGAGAACAAACGGGGAAATTAACAGGAGAAATAACTGATCATGAATATATATTCTATCTATTATATTTTATGACTCTATTTCGTTAGACAGTGAATCTGAAAAAAACAATTGGATATAAAACTCAGGAGTGATCCTGTTATTTTGGTTTGATGATTTTGCTTTGATGTTCAGTATTTTGTTTTAAAATCTCACAAACACTTTTCAATCTCAGCTCATCACATGCAGACTGTTTAGAAACCAACGTATGTTTATGATCTGTTTCAGGGAACCCTTACTGACCGTTTTAAGGTCGGTCTTTTCTCTATTATTAAACTGATTATCAGCTGATGTTAAGTTTCAGAGAAGTCCGAGCCGCTGCAGCGTCCAATCAGTGAGAGCTATTTGTTAAGGGGGCATGTCTGTCCGAAAAAATACAGCCTGCTCTCGTGTCTCCTCGATTATTGCTCCTCCAATCAGTCTCCTCTCTCCTCTCTCCTCCAATAGCGTTTTGAGCTTTGGGATGCAACTTAAAATAGCGGGTCAGTAACTACTTCCGGTTTGGTGGAGGAGCGAGGAGAGAGGAGACTGAAGTTAAGAGCTTTGAAACGCACCCAGAGTCTATCTGGGCTTGTGTCAATCAGGCAATCAGACCATGAGGGCCTGTGTCCTTTAATGCCATGTTTTATGCTCTCAACACACATGACCTCAATGTCAGAGTATTTTCTACTGGCTTTTACTGTTGCATGGTTATAAAAGTTGTCTCACAGCACTTACCCTTCGCCCGTAGTTTCACATAAACCATTTTAGATTGCTCTGTATGCTTTGAGTTTGCTTTTATACAAGGATATTTTATAAACAAGATGTTAACATGTAAGAAGAAAAACACCCTGGCATTAGCGTCAACTTGACTTACAAATTGTACCCTTGATAAATGACTCAGATTCAGAATTAAATATTTAACACAGCTAGGTAATATGTCATGATCATTCAGTACATGTCACAGACATGAATGAAATGTTGGACCAGGAAATCTTAGGCAGCCATACTGCACACTAAGACCAGTTTTTTCCTACTTATAATTTAAATATTCATCAAACAAGATGACAGAACAGATTTCAGTCCGTGTTTTCCTGCTGTGACCATTGCTGCTCAGCTCAGGTTTTCACACTGACAACAAAGACCTGACAGTTGAGGCACTTACTTTTGAGTGTGTTTGATTGAAGAGCTTCAAGAGGTTCACAAAGTGCCAAACAATACAACACTGATGTTCACAGGTGGGAGGCTGCAAAGAGCTTTTACAGAGCTCATAATGGATGTTTTTCTATCTCGGTGAAAGGCTTTCAGATGCTACCAAGCTGCTGAAAAAAGGAAAACTGTGTGTGTGTGTGTGGTGACAACAGCTGCTGTGTGTATAGTATTTTATAGAAATATGTGCATAAGTGTGTATACTTAAACTGAGCACTCCAGGTTGGGTTGTGTGTGGGTGCAGTCAGTCCATAATTAAGTTTAATAGGCTTAGAGAGGGGCACAGGGTCAAAGAGGGCTCTGATATGGTTCAGCTCAGACCCATTCAGACTTCTTTTAAAACAGATTCTATCACAGTGAATGGATGTTTGCAGTAAATGTGATTATACACGTCTGTGCTTAATTACCAGATATTCTATTAATGTGCAGAAATGTGCTCACATCACTGGCCTTGATGTTTCAAAGAGAGCAGTGACCTATTTCACAGAGAATCTCTCTTTGCTTCTGGGCACACGATTGTTGTGAAAAGTGGATCAGGATTTTGGTGGTAAAACTCTTGAGAGCAAGTATTTTCAAATTGATTTCACAGCAGTCTGTTATTGACCTTTTTTAAACCTATACAACAACCCCCCAAGAGTGTGAAGACAACACTTCAATGTATATACTTGTGACTAAAGGAAACATGTCATATACTATATTTCTATGTCAGCTTAGAAAGATGGGATAAGTTATAACTCAACTCAACTCAACTTTATTTATATAGCACCTTTCATACATAGAAACATGTAGCCCAAAGTGCTTCACAGAGTAACAGACAGTAAGAAAACAACAGCAATGGTAGAATTATAGAAGGCATGAAAAAAGAAGAAATACTTAAGAAGACAACGTTATTTGAGTTATCCGGTTGTCAGGGGATTCAGGGTAAAGATACAGTTTGCACAGCTGTTGCAAATTAATGTACATGTCCTCGGTGGCCAATCAGAGGCTTTCTAGTTTCCATGCCAAAAAATGATAATCAAATTGCGTAATGTGATGTACTCTCAGCTCAAATACAGCAATTGGTCAGTGGCCATATGCTTCAGTGCAGGGTTTACACCTTCAAAGTTAAAATGTCAAGACAATAATAATATAAAAGCACCATTTACATGTATAGTCAAATTAAAGCATGCTGATAATATTTCCCAATTGTAAGAGTACTGAATGAGCAAAAAATAATAGTACATGCTTTAGATTGGGAATCATTACTATTTTGAATCATAAACTGTATAAATAATGGGCGTAGTATCTGTGACATCACCCATCTGTTTCTGAAGCGCTGTTTTGAAGCCAATCGTAAGCAGGAGCAATATTGGAAATGCTGACTTAACCTAATTTCTGTTGAGCTGATGTGAGGTAAAGAGGCGGGCTTTGAGTCTCCTCGCGAATAGCTACAGTGTTCCCTCCTGTCAATTAAGTCAGCTGTGCCTCTCATAATGGAAAACTTGTAATCTTAAAAATCTTCAAAATAGTTGCATTATGAAAAAATTCACCCCCGTACAGTGTGTGCTGATGGAGAAATGAGCTTCCCAGACTACACTTGTTTTTTGAACCAGGCTGCAAACATGTTTATTTGTCCTCTGAAGATCGGCTTTTCTGAATTGGTGTGTATGTGTTTTCTGGTACTTCCATGCATTAGCAGCCAGTTTTAATTATTGGAGTCAATCCAGTCCTAAGGTTTTGGCTCATATTATCCTGAAAGAAAGATTCAAATCTTGATTTGACAGGCAAATGTGGTTTACATCAGGTAAAATGAAATGTTTTGACTGGTAATGAGACAAATACATTAGGTAACAACTTCTTCTCTGGTGTTTTTTAATTGCTTTTGAGCTGCCATAAAAGGAATTAACATCCTGCACTGACTTCCACAATAGAGTCAAGTAGCTCTAATGTGTATCAGCACCCTCTCCTGCTTTGTTTTGTTTTTTAATGTCAGTGCAAATGCAGATACCTAGACTATCCACTGTAAAAAGCCTAAATAAAGTCTACATGACATCACCCATTGGTTTCTGAAGAAGGGTTACAAAGCCCAAAGTTGGAGGTCACCCTATTGCTGACCACCAATGCTGCTCGGTCAGCAGCCCATATTGACTTAACCTAACTTCAATAACCCTGGACACAGTCAAAGAGGTGGAGCTTATGTGGGATTTATCCTCCTGAAAAACAGCTACAACCCACCCACCACTCAGTAATCAGCTGTGCCCCTCATTTTGCAGATTGACCCCCCCAGTACCATGTGCATGATTAAATAAAAGAGTAACACACCCTAAAACCCTTTAATGAAGCAGGCTGGTCAGTTAATTTTACTGTTAAACAAGTCTTTGAATAGGAGACCTGATGGGGATTCCTTGGCTTTCAAGCTAGCCTCAAGCGTACACTTGAGGAAATGCAGTGGTTTTTTTTTTCTTTTTTCAACTGTTGGGGTTGCGTATTGGTGTAAAGCTCATTAAAGGTCATATATCAGAATTTCTTGTGCTTTAAATAAATTGTACTTATTTTGGTCAATGGATGGATTTTGATGACTTAACTCTATAATGGCTTAACTGTCATTGAAAGTAAGTTGCAGTTGACAATCCTGATTTAAGTTGCGTATTTGTCTTCTTTTTTTCTTTGCATTAAAGCTTTCATATGTGAAATCTTCTGCTTTGTGTTTTAATGGATATATGTATCTGGGAGTTTCTTGAGTTGAAGTTAAACTCCTTCTTTGTCCCGCAGGAGAGTGCTACCTCACAGATTGGACCATTTGGAGTCCGTGCCAGCTGAGCTGCGTGAGCGGGGATGACCTAGGTTTTGGCTCAGTCCAGGTTCGATCTCGAGCTGTGCTGGCCCAGGATCCAGAGAACCTGCTGCAGTGTCCAGAGCAGGAGCTAGAGGCTCGGCCATGTACAGGTCAGTTTGATTGGGAGTGATTATAAAAAGGCATTTTATAGGTACACAGTTGTAGTGTTTACGGTATAAGCCACATTACTGTCAAAGCTGTTCATGAAGTCAGACTCTGATCTTCCTCCAGACGGCCGGTGTTTTGATTACAAGTGGAGGACTGCACCATGGAGAGGTTCATCTCGACTGGTCTGGTGTCAGCGATCAGATGGACTAAATACCACAGGTAAGACCATCAACCTGAGTCGTAACAGGTAGTAAGTGTGTACTTGGATTATGATCCTTTCATAAAGCGGAATGCCCTGCAATGTCAGAGAGCATTAGCGTTGCACAATTCAAAAGCTAGCCATCCCACAAGTGCCCTCAAGACTAGATGAAGAGTTTGAAGTGTTTTAAAATCTGAGCCAGTTTTGACATATCTTAGGGTCTAAATGACTCATTGAAGTGACTAATTGGGTGTGATGTAGTTGCAGGCAAGCTGAAGTTGCCATAAATAAGTCTGATAACATGGCAGACCAATAAAAAAGTAGTGGTACTTACTCTAAAGCCATCAGAATCTAATAACAACAGCAGTAATTTGACCTCATACACCACAGGAGTCGCTGGTCTTAAACTGCCTTTATTCGTTAGTTTATTTGTGTTACATTGCTATATTAATTTACATCCCATATTGAGGTTGGAATCCAGATGTTTAACATCTGGGATTTTACATCCCAGAACATTGGAGTTGCTGGTCTACTGCTACTTTATTGACTCCTGTGTTTGTATTATTGTGTAACATTAGCTTTTGAAATTAATTTAAATTAAATTAAAATGTTATTTTTTTCAATTATCCTGAAAGAGATAGTTCAGAGGTCTCCTCAAAGCCATGACACCATTTTGGAAAACACAATAATTTTACCTTGCACACCATGGTAGTAGCTGATCTACCACTCCCTTTGTTACTTAGGTCATTTGTGTGTTTGTGTTACTTTGGTGTGATTCATTGGGTGAAATCAGAATTTGATGTTACATAGCTATCCTCAAAGCATCAGACTCATATGGCAAAAATATTGGTTTTACCTTACAGAGCACAGGAGTTTCTTGTCTACGGCTACCTTATCAGTAACTTAGTTTGTTTTATTGTGTAACTATGGTGTTTGATAAATGTGATTTACTATTTTTTTTAACAAAAAAATAACTTCACATTGGTCTCTTTAAGCCATCAAACATTCTTCATGAAAACAGTGATGATATCTTGCAGAACGTGGGAGTTGTTGACCTACCCCTATCTCTTTATTTTTTTGTGTTGTTGATTTTGTGGTACATTAAAAGTATCAAATAATTACACCAAAGATACACAATATCCTGGTTTCAAAATACCACAACCATCCCTTTAGAAAATGGTTCTACTGTTTTACCCAAAAGCCACCACATCATAAAGTTTTTATTTGATATAATTTGGTGTTATTAAACAGACATGTCGAATACATAACAACAAAAAAGTGTGTCACCCTTAATGAACAGTCCAAACATTTTTTTAAAACCCAGAGCTACTAAATGAATAGTGATTCACTCTGATCTGAAGCTTCTGTAGGGCTTAATGAGCTTACATTTTAAAAGAGGGGCTTAAAAATACATAAATCTGGGATGACAAAAAGTTAAAAGAACCTCCCATGTCCTCCAAAACATGTAGACTAATCTGCATTCAGCAAATAAAATACAAAAAATCAAACACCCCAAGGGATCCTTCCAATGCTTTTTGTTCTGTGCTGTTTCGGGTTTATTGCCATTTTTTTCCTTTGGTTCTATTTGTTGTCCCATTTTTTTCCACTTTGGAAGATCCTGAATTTGTCCAGTGGAGAATTAGTTTAGAGCCAGACAGCCAAGTACATGAGATGAGATGTCTATCCATGTGAAATCAGACCTTTGACACTGCGAATACTCTAACAGCCTGTGTGAACCTGCCTGTAATCTCAGCCGAGTCAAACAGTAAGGATATGACCTAAATGAGCTGAGCTGACACCACCCAGCTCCGACACATGAGGTGTTGATCTGCTCAGGGCAGAGTGATAGCGTGAATGAGGTTACTTAAAACTGTCTGCCTTCAGAGTATCCCAGATAGCTTTTCAAGCATTAGTTGACAGGGAATTCTTAGAAACTGTAAGCAGATGAGTCTTTAATCCACAGCAGTGCCACAGTGACTGCGTAAGCCCATTGCTCATCACTTGTCAGGGTTAAGCTAAGCTCTGATAACATTGTTCCTCAGCTCTATGCAGCATCATTTCTCAGGTGGTAAACCATATCTATAAGTGTGAGTTCCCCTCATCAGGGGATCCACTCTGAGGGCCCGCAGTCATGTCATGTTTCTGGTTTAGCTGAGCAGACGACACACAGTTTAAGTGAACGATAGTATCAGCTCACCCACTGCTCCAGATGGTGTGCATATGTGGGGCGGCTCTGACTGGCATATTGCAAGCTATTCCTTCTTTAAAACATTTCCTTGCAAGCAGTTGCATCCCCCCTCATGAATATTGATACTGAGCTCTCTCTCTCTCTCTCTCTCTCTCTCTCTCTCTCTCTCTCTCTCTCTCTCTCTCTCTCTCTCTCTCTCTCTCTCTCTCTCTCTCTCTCTCTCTTTCTCTCTCTCTGCAAGTGTATCACCCCAATAATTATTCCAAAAACTCTGATAGATTACCATGTTTTTGCAGACGTGTGGTTCCTCTGAGTGTCTGCTGGTTGGATCAGTGTCAGTCGTGCTGTCTGCCTACCTTATCCAGCTTATTTTGTCCCCAGTGGGAATCCACTATGCTAACCCAACACAGTCTACCCTCCATGCAAACCACGGATGAACTCAAGTGACTAAATGAAAATTCTTCTCCTGACAAAAAGAAGAATCCAGTCAGGAGTTAAATGGGATTAAAGGATGTAGATTTCCCTCTGCCATAAAGAGTCTCTCCCCTCATGTATTGCTGTGTGAATTTATATTTGCCAATGTATTGATTTATGACGTAGTGATGGAGAGAGCTCTTGCCCCTGCCTCCAGGTGCTTTATTCCAAACAACCTTTCAGGACCCAAATAGGATACCCAACGGGGGGGCCTAATTAGCATAGACCTATGTTTTATTGGTCAGCCAAAATGAATGAAAGAAGGGTCATTGATTGGCTCCAGACAATGCCAATATAGCTTGAATAACTCAAAGTCATTATTATACTTAAGATAATAAAAAGAAACAGGTGGAGGCAGCTGAGCATGTACAACACTTAAGTCCAAGACAAATTCTCCAAAGGAAATTGTAACATATCGTATCCTATCTTATCCTTTTCTTGGAGCACCCCCTTCTTGTATCACAGAAAAGTTGAGCCCCCTAAGTACCATTACAGAAAAAGGTGATGCATTGCAATGTCTTTTGATGTTCCTGTATACCAGCAAAACTCTTTTCATGGTTTTGGTTTAAAAAAGAGCAAATCTAACTTTGATAACTTCAGAGCAGACAAAACCTGGCACCCCCTAAAAATCTCTCTAGAGCTCCCACTGGGGGGACTAGGATCCAAGGATGGAAATCAATATTGTAGTAATCCAGGCATAAATAAAGTATTACATGTAAAGGCTGGTTTATACTTATGCATTGCCCCTACACAGCAGTGGTCGATGCGGACATGAGCCGCACATACTTGTGCGTTGATGTGTCCGTGACACTCAGCAATCCCCGAAACGCTTAAGGGCAGTGTGGTCTCTCTGATGGTCTGGTTGTCTGTTTCCTGCCCCGCTACCTTCTCTGTTTGCTTTTTCACAGCGATTCAGAGTACTATGTTAATACAGCTAATACATGTTACTGTTTATCATACAGCAATGATTACATGAAGAATAGGGAGGAGACATCAGAGGAGATTAAATTCATGATGGATATGCAGCCATGTATTTCCAGGAAGTGCTGTAAATGCGGAACATACAATGATCAGCCCCAGATCAATCACAGGGCTTGTGGTCTGTGTCGATTTGATGCAAAGTTACATTTTGGAGCAAGTGCATGTCTACTACGTGCGTAAGCCTCTGCGTAGGTAGGAGCTACGGCATATGATACGCCGTTGACTCGATGCAGAAGTATCAGGCTTTATACTTGGAATACTTTATCCTTTTGGTCTATTCTGAAAGGGTGCAGGGAGTTGGAGTCAATACTGGTTGACATTGTGCAGGAGTCCGGGTACACCCTGCCAAGGTCATCACTTAATCTGTCTGACTGTCCACGATGGACCTGATTTGCATGTGTTTGGAGTGTTTGAGAGAGCTAGCTGCAGAGATAGAACATGCTGCTGACATGGAGGTTTGAACCAGGAACCTTGTTGTTGTGAATTGATGGTGCTAACCACCACATCACATGCCAGCCTAGCTTATCCTTGTTCTGGTCACATATGTAGGCTGCATTTGTATAATGGCTGTGTGGTACAGCCACTCTGTATTCCATTGGTCTCCATTTCAGCACAGTAAATCACAACATAAAGGACAAATTAAATAACATTTCATGGGTTTAAATCAAATCTGGATGTCTGTGTACCCTCAGTCTTCATGTAGTGTGTCTACTGAAGGATATGTTTAAAAAATGTCCTAAATCCCTTCGGGGATTTGAGTAACATTTTCTGTGCTTTTTAAACTGAGCTAATTGTCAAATTCCAGCATTAAGTATCATTGTAATGAGCTGAATCCATGTGAGAGCTGTTTTCAGAGAAACAGGACTAGAAACGAGTGCAGCTGCTTGTAACATTCATAGCCTTCAGCTTAAGAAACTGTAGAAGTGTACAAAAAGCAGATTAAAAACTGGGCCACAATTGTTCTTGTTCTGGAAATCTATTTTTGCTACACTCTTATTTTTTTATTGATGATGCAGAAGCAAAGCTTTGAGAGTTTTTTTTTACATCTTACAGTGACATAAACACCATCTCTGAAAACCTCTAAATCTGGAGTTTAACTGTGTGATGTTTGTTCTGCAGGTGGATGCCCAATGACAGCCAAGCCGATGTCTGACCGATCATGTGACCCGCCCTGCACCAAGCCACGCTCTCTGTGCACAGAGGTGAGTTTAAATTGAGTTATGACAATATTGCATATAATGGAGTCCTCAATAAAGCAGCATTTCAAGCTGTGGCTCTTGTTCAGCCTCATCCAGCACCCTTAACTTGAAAGTTCAGACTTTCCTGTAAGCTTAACGTAGTGAAAAACGTCAAATCCAAAAAGTGAACCCTTACAGTATTGTGTGACTCAACGTACCCTCTGTATTTCCACTGGCATCTTTCAATGTGTCCTTGCCTAATTCAATTTTCTTTTAGCTTTTGGCTCCCTTGCCACAGGGTCCTGCTCAGGACCAGTTTTAAAACCATGCACAAGTCCAGACTTCTCTCATACATGCTTGAAATGAATTTCGAAGTTCAGAGCCGAGAGCTGTGTCAGTGGACCCCTGTATTGCTGAAAAAAGATTTGCTGAAGGCCAGACTGAGCCCCAGACCTCCTGTTGGGATGAAAGCAGTGCACCTGGATTGTTAAAAGTAAAAGAAAAAAGGGTAGAACAGAGAAAAAAGACAGCGAAGAGACACATAATCTGATTCTGCTGTTGTTGGCACCTGTTGTTAATCTTCTGCAATTATCTTCTGTGAACACACCTGGACTGAAACACTGCAGGTTAAACAACAGCTGCTGCTTTTTGGGAACACAAAGCAGCAAAGCAGAGGCACAAAGAAAAGCAGATTTTATGCTTGAAAACTGGAAGATGATAGTACACTGAAGAGAAAGATGTGCTCTTCTTTAGAGAAATGTGAGGGGCCCTGACAGTATGCCAGCCAATGTTTATCATACAACAGCAAGTCTACAAAGAGGACAAAGATGACAGTATTGTGTTGTGTGATGTTGAGTTTTACATTCAGATCTACGATCACTTGGATAGAGCGGAATAGACATATTTGGCGTGGAGCAGCCTTGAGTGGCTGTCATTACTGCGGTGGCATCATGTCTGTGATAGAAGCATGGTCAGCTAGATTGAAGACAGTAGAAAGCTGCTGGTTAAGGTACCTTGATCAGGCTATCTTAACATTTTTTTTAGCACTGGTTACAACAACAGCAATGATCACATTTCACACAGAGAAATAAATAAATACTTGACCATTCGCCACATATTTGGAATTAAGTGCTGGCAACATAAACAGCACAAAGAGTAAGGAAATTTGTGTTTGGTAGATTATTTCTTTGGTGTAACAATGCTTCTTGGCAACAAATCTTATGCAGTTGGAAAACCAGTTTATTTCTGTTTCAAATGGTGCCACATGTGTAAGGAACATGCATTTGTTTGATGAACAGCAGAGCTGAGTATGTGGGGCCCTTCTCTGTGTCCTGTCTCCCCTAATGTCCCTAATGTCATTTCTAGTAATTAGTTATTAAGTAGCCTGTTTTTTTTTTATATGACAGCTTTACATATTAAATCATGACATTAAGATTTTTATTTTTACTGTAAATATATATATCAGTTCCAAATATCTGTGATTGATCTGATGAATTACAAATAAGCAGTTTCAGCCCTGAAAAAACAACACTGGTCAACCACTAATGGGTTGTATGATAATATAAAGAGGTTCCGCTGGTGGATGTGATGGTGAGTGGGAGCTGGCATGGAGGGGGGCTGCCGTTGATCGCCAGAGATAACTGGTAAGCCTCTTTGAGGTTACGAAACACCAGTGAAGGCAGGTGCCCCAGTGATGAAAACCCCAGTGATGAAAACCACAGTGATGAAAACCACAGTGATGTGCTGGCTCTCCCTGCCCATCTGTCCTTTCTATCTTGGGATGTGGGAGACATTTGGAACCATGTGGTGGGCCAAAAAACTCATCGTTAGAGGGCGTAATGGGATTGTTTTCTGACTGAGTACTCATCCTTCTTTTGAGTTTATCTCAAATTCATTGAGCTTCTGGTGTAGGAGGATATGATGTTGGTATTGGAGGTCAGCACAGGACTTTTTGAACTTAAACCTTTATCATGTTTACACCTCCACACTTTTGATCACAATCGCCTGAGTCGTAAGATGCCAGGTTGTTTGTTTTTTTCTCAGGCTGATGATCGGTCCATCCCTTATCATGGAAACAACACTTCATAGGACTGAAGAAAGTTTCCACAGATTTGACCTTCCAGTTAGACTTTAGACAACTTTATTTGCTCAAAGGTTAAAGCTAAACTTCCCTGATTTTACCAATGATTCATGTCCTATTTTTCCCACCAAGATGTCTCAGAAAAACCTGAGAGAGTATCCTTAAACTTGGCATACATCAGCTGGACCTCAAGGTTAAGGCGATTAGATGTTGGTCGTCAAAGGGCGAAGGTCAAGCTCAACCTGACCTCATGTTTGTCCAGTTCTTTGGCTCAGTATAACACGTGATTTAGTGTAACGTGGTTTATTTTTATACATTGATTCTTTCCTCTTTTGGGACAGGGGTAACTTAGACACATAGAGAAAGTTGTGAAGGCGTTGTTTGTCCTTCCTGTGAATGATGTTGGAGCAGCCTCGTCCTGTAAATAAAACCTGCTTGTGTCGTCTTTGCTTTTTCTGGTGATGATGAGTCTTTCAAATAGTTTCCATTAGCACTCTCTTCAATCTAACCTCAGTCACAGTTATTTTCTGTCGGATACAAACCACATCCTGACTTGAGATGGCAGAGGCATACGCCTGTGAGTCGATAACACTGGTTTGGTAATATAATGTGTTCATATTGGCTTTTTTATTGCAAAACCTAAAACAATACCCCGCCGTGGTTTGAAGATGAGGTTTTCAAAGAGTAACTAAACACCATGAGGCATTGTACATCACAGCACAGGAGATGAAAGTGTTTGTTTTATCATGTGCTTGTATTATTCAGACGTGTTTGCTAGAAAGAAGACGGAGATGTCTAGAGAGTGAGGGAGTTTGCGCTGTATGTTTATGAGCGCTACAGCAGCACCCTAAAGAGACTGAAGCTGTATATAAAGTGAAAACAGGGTGCAGTGCTGCTCATCTTCTCCTTTGTTTAGCTGTAAAAAGATGTAGATGATCATTCCCTCATTTCTCACTCGAGCTGCTGATGGACGGACGCAGCTTCTGTTTGCACGGCGGGGATTTCTGAGAACGATTATCCTCCAGAGATTGTCGGGGAGCCGGGGACCCCCTGTAGTGTGATGAATAGAGTTAGGGATGAGAGAAGGGGAGAGATGTGGAGGAGGGGTTGCTTTGCTTCCCTCAACACACACTTAAACACACATGCACACACACACATGCACACACCCTGTCAAACAAAACATTAGTATGCAGCCCGCACTGAGCTGTTTTCAAAATGAGATTGTAAATCATAGCTTTTTAAAAATGCTTCTTTAAAAAGCTTTGTGATTTGAAAAAGATGTTTAATGTATTTAATTTTGATATTAATTCAAACTGAGTGTACACTGTTTTGTTCTTTGTCTACCAGAAGATCTGGGGCTAAAAGTGTTTTCTAAGAGCAGTTTTTAAATAATTCACACTTACCGAAATGTTGAGCAGACTACTTCATTGTTGAAGTGACTGGCCTATTACTTCAATCCAGTCGTACAGCCTTAATGAAGGTGCAAAAACTACATACATTGTTTTTTTTATATGATGTAGACCAAATCCATCAGAGAGTGCACAACAACAAAACATGTCTTTCAGGACCAAATGATTCACACTGTTGGTTCTTCACCAATCTCTAAAGATTCTGTAAGACAGCCTGTATGGAGAGCAAAAGCAGGAACACAATCCAGTGCAATGACATCCCAGCTCCTATCCTTGGTAATCTGAGGACAGAGGATCTATTTATCTCTGTAAACAAAAAGCTGCATGAAGAGCAGCTATCAATCTGTTCTAGATCAAACATTTACACTTAGACACGAATCTGCTACTACAATCAAAGTTTAGATTTCCTGACTTCCTGAAATGCATCAGAAATGATGGATCCTACATCCATTCAACAAACAAACATTGAAAAGTTGTTTTTGATGGTGTTATTTCAGCAAACTTAAGACATTAAGTACAAGAAAATCAGTTTCTCTTTCAGGTTCATACCGCTGTGGATTTTACCGATTACAGTGAAACTGAGACTCACTAAAAACAGATGAACGGGCGCTCCTCTGGGGGATGTAATGATCCAAGAAATGACAGTGTTTACTTTGCAGACATATTGTGAGGGGTGAATCTTGCCTTCATTGATAGGACAGTTGAAAAGAGACAGTAAATGTGGGGAGTAGAGAGGGGGGGAAGACATGCAGCAAACTATTGAGGTCAAGAGTCGAACCAGTGACCACTGCAACAAGGACTATGTCCTCTGTACAAGGGGCGAGCGCTTAAACCACTAGGCCAACAGCAACCCTACCAAATATTTCTCAATGATAAAGCAATTTGCTATAATTGGACCGACAGAATAGCTTTCATCAACCCTTATCTTGGGACAGTAAAGGAAGATCATTCTAAAAAATACTTTTGAAAATCACAAAATCTTGAGCCAATCCTGATCTTGAATCCTGATCTCAGAGTCTCTTACAGGAAATAAACAGAACAGAATTCACAGGGCGCATATTCAGAAGAAACAAGCATCGACCAAAGGGCTTAAGAGAAAAAAACAACTCAACACAGGAATGATCAAATTCAACCTCTGACAAAAATAAGAGGATTTAGGTGAATTAGTAAATGTAATGTCTGTAAAAGTCATAACACACAATGCTCAAAAAAACAAATATTATCCAGAAAAGGCTAGTCTGGTGACAGGCATGTCTTCATGATGAAGATTAAATAGGTCTTAAGTGAATTTATATCAGAGGAAGGGGGAGATCTCATCTCTAGTGACAAACTATTTAAGATTAAGAGCCAGCAGCTAGGAAGGGTGCTAACCTCTGTCGGTGTGATCAATCACATGAGCATGAGCTCCTCTGAAAAAGGGACTCAATTTGCACATTAGACTAAAGAAAAGGAAAGGGTTGGAAAAAAAGTGATTGGGAGAAAGGTCAAACCAACACAGCTGGTTTACAAGAGACTTACGGTTAAAATAAAGTAGAACGGCTTTCAAGGAATTGTTAATCTGTAACAGAATTAATCATGTGCTTGTATGATTCAGACGTGTTTGCTAGAAAGAAGACGGAGATGTCTAGAGAGTGAGGGAGTTTGCGCTGTATGTTTATGAGCGCTACAGCAGCACCCTAAAGAGACTGAAGCTGTATATAAAGTGAAAACAGGGTGCAGTGCTGCTCATCTTCTCCTTTGTTTAGCTGTAAAAAGATGTAGATGATCATTCCCTCATTTTAAAATAAAGTAGAACAGCTTTCAAGGAATTGTTAATCTGTAACAGAATCCGGAGCTGATTTTGGAGAGGGTCAGAAAGTTACAGCATAATCTCTTCTTCCGCTCTGTGGTTTCTCTTCATCTCAACTCTTTATCGAGCCTGTGTGGTCTGACTTTCTTCATTCCTACACCATTCACAGTAGACACACTCTGCTCTCATTTTTGAATTCAGTCACAGTTCTGTCAGCTGGGTGCAGGGATGTCACTGCTGGTTGGATGTGAAGTTATTGGTTCAGGCCGATGGATGAACAACATTTTGGTGACATCAAATGTAACACTGACTTTCATTTTTTTCCTCCCAGGGTAAAGTTAAATAACTGTGTTGACCACTGAACCGTGTGTCCCCTGTGAAACCAAAATCAAACGTTGACATTTTGTTTCCGCACAACTTGAATCAATTCCCTGTCACAGTTTCACAAAATGAAAATTTTTTGACACTTCATCCAACAGGAGATGAAACAGACTCCCATTAGAAGTGCATCACTCTGTGTGATGGAGGAAATAAAGGACTGTTTTCATGTAAATCACTGTGCTTTTTAGAGCATTCACAGCCTCAGACATTATTTCTGTTAATAACCTAATAAGCCAATGTTTGCATGCTAACAGGATTAGCCAAGCTGGTGTACATTGCCCAGACAAGATCAGTATTGATGATGGTTTTGGCTATCATCAACTCTTCTTGACAAATGCTTGATGCAGGAACATTTTGGTGTGTTTTTTAAAGTCTATGGGACCATATGTTATGCAAACACATTCATAAAGGCATAAACATAATTCATGCAAAACTTCAGCTTTGGAATATTAGCTTTGGCATCAGACTCTGTGTGCACATGCAATCTTACTGAGCTACTACTGTGTGGGGGTTTATCAAGGGTAAGTTAGGGGTTGATTACTCTGTGTCACTGTCACCAGGCAGGGGTATGTGGCTGTGAGGAGGGCTACACTGAGGTGATGAGGTCTGACGGCCTGCTGGACCAGTGTACAGTCATCCCTGTCCTGGAGATCCCCACTGCAGGAGACAACAAGGCTGACGTCAAGACCATCCGAGCCTTCAACCCCTCCCCGCCTGAAGCCAGCTCACCAGGCAGGGCGGGGCGCACCTGGTTCCTGCAGCCCTTCGGACCAGGTAACACACCTCATCACAGTCTGTGACCTCTAGAAGCTAAGCTCTGGTTTCTGTCTATAAGAATTGAAAAGGAAACAGCACATTTAGTAAACCAACATTAGTCTGAACCATAGGAAGAGATGAGGGAAGGAAGGTAAAATAAAGAAGCAAAATGTACCTAATACAACAAGGAGGATGAAAAGATAAAGGACAAAATGAAAGAAATAGTTAAAGAAATATGTATTATGGATAGAACTAACAGTACAACAGTAGAATAAGAATGGAGGATTAATACGGAAATTGATTAAAACAGGAAAGGAAATAAAGTAACAATACAAACAGAAAATACAGAAAAAAGATACAAGAAAGAAAGGATTGAGAGAAAGAAAGAACAAAGATATAATGAATGCAATAAATACAATGAAAACACACATCAGGAACCCAAGAAAAAATAAATGAGCAAAAAAGATCAAGAAAATAAGGAAAAGAAATATATATATATATATATATATATATATATATATATATTTTATTTTTTATTTTTTTTAATTCAAGCCAAAAGGAAAGAGAAATGAAGATAAAAAGTATAGTGGTCAAAGGAAATAAATAAACAAATAAAAAATAAATGAAAATGGAAACAATGAATGAAGTAAGAAAAAGTGAAAGATGAAAAGGAAGAAAATAAAAAAAATTGAACGATATAGAGGAAAATGGGAGAAAAAGAGAGAAGGAAAGGAATAAGGAAAAAGAGGAAAAAGGAGACATGATCAAAAGAGTTAGAAAAGGGAAAGGGAAAACAGAAAGAAAGCAATTAAAAGAGGACCAAAAAAGCAAAGAAGGGAAACATTTTAAAGCTCCACTATAATGTGTAAATAAGATAGTTTCTTCTGCTCTGGTTTGAGATTAATTATGTGTATTTTGTGTTCAGTCTATTTAAGTAATTTGATGTTATAAATGTTAACAGGTGTCTACTGTACACTGAAGTGAAAATGGTCTAACCTCACAGTTTGTTTTCTTTGGTATGTCTCTGCTGCCCCCTTCAGTGCACAAAGGGACATTACTTCATACAGTCCCAAGAGTGTGTTAACAGTAGATGTATGTGTGTTTGTTTGTCTATGCAGACGGGAAGCTGAAGACCTGGGTGTATGGAGTCGCAGCAGGAGCGTTTGTGCTGCTCGTCTTTATAATCTCCATGACATACTTAGCATGGTAACGTACCTGCATCGATTCACGCGTTATCACTGAGTTTCCTGTCCATATGTTTGGGTTTTACGTCACATTAGTTACTATTTATATAGTATTTCACCTTTTTCAGTGACGTAATCAAGGTATCGCTAAAAATGTGACCAAACTGTCACAGTGATGCATTAACACAGTGAGCAGGTTCAGTGGATTTTTCAACTTTATCAGGGAGTTAAGTTACCATATTTGATGTTTTGATAACTAATAGGTACAAAGTTTTGGAATTGCTCTTGTAGATTACAGGTTGTATTAGCTGCAACATAATCCAAGTGGGCAACTGTGCTCGATTAAAGTCCATATACTAAAAGCATCTCAGCAGACAGAGAGCTTTTTGTTTTATTGGAAGATGATTTTCAGAAACCAAACATAGCTGTTGCAAAGCTTTCTCATTAGCAACCAAACTCCACTGATAAAAACAGTAGTTCTAATTAATAGAGTGATGGAGTTTCTTGTCTCTGCATCAATCTTTTTGGGAGTTTTTTGTGTCATGAAGTATTACACAGGTATTCTGTTTGATCCAACCTCACTATTTTAAAGATGAACATGAAAGAAAAGAGCAACAGACTAAGTGGATAAGGTAGCGGTGTTTCATCAACTCTCATGGTTTTTGAGGTATGGTATCTGCTTTTGTCAGTGACGTTCAGTAGATTTGAGGAGGGTGATGTGTCAGCAGTTTTCTGAACTTACCTCAGCAAAAAGAGGTCTGTCTCTGTAGGGATTCTTTCTGATACCTTGAATAACAATCTGAGCCTACAAAGAGCAATTCATAAAACACATGCAGTAGATCAACTTTGAAGCACACATTCACTTTCAAAGGTTACATTGCAGCCATTTAAGCTCAGTGCTGAGAGTAATGCATGGAAGCATTTCCAAAAAGTTTTCCACCTTTTACTCGTTTAGGACCCCAAACATCAGTGATGAAGGACCTAGGTTTTAAACTTAATTATTCCACCTTCAGTGTCACCTCCATTACATCATGTTTATGTTCATTCATTCTTTCATTTGTTTCATTTTTCATTTGACTTTGTGTTCCCCTCATCATTCCCTCATTTTTCTGTCTCCACCTCCACCCTCAAACTCCCCCCCTCAGTTATTTTGGTTGTTGCCATTGCTGCAAGTCGAGCCCCAGTCCCCCTCCAGACGGGGTTTACTGGATGGACCCAAACAGCTACACTGTGCCTTACATCTGCCCCGCCTGCGAGAGAATAGAGCAAGAAAAGTTACAGCGGCACTGCCATCTCCACCATCACCACCACCAACATCAGCAGCCGCAGCAGCAGCAGCAATATGTCACTCTGCTACAGCAGCCTCCATCCTCGCAACAACAGCCACAGCAGGAGCTGCAGTCACTGCAGTCACTGCCACCCCCTCCTTCTCACTTTGAAACTCTCATCACATAGTCAGGGCCTCAGGTCCCCCCTGTAACTCTGTGTGCCTCACATTCACTGTGCCCAAACACAACCAGTGCCTGTGCACTTATATCAGTGGATCACTTCCTGGAGGTGAGCGCTCAAAATAATGCAGGGTGTTACAGAAAATACAAACTGTAGGCTGCATTGCATTCATTCATAGCTATCATATTACTGTGTCTACAGAGTTCATAACGGATCATTTAGATGTAATAGTGAAATAAAGACACTAAAATTAAAGCTGCAGTGCTATAAGTTGAAATTCTTCTTTCAATTTTTTTATTGGGTTGCAGTCAAATTGATTTGAGTTAAAACTACAAACACATACTTTTTTAAAAATATTTTTTACCTGCAGGCTCTAATATCTTGCAGTCCTAGGTTTAAGATCCAGTTTAAGAGGTTCTATCTTTAGTGATTTTTTTTTATTGGAAAAAAAAAAGATAGAGAAGGTGTCACAAACTGTGAGTGGGCAAACAGTGCAACGTTATACTCATTCCTCTGCTGCCATCTTGTGTCCATCTGTGCACATTTCATGTTTCTCATTGGGGTGATTTTGACAAAAAGAAAAGTATTCTGTGAACATGATAGTTCAAACTTAGTGTAACTAAGCCTGGGAGGTGTAAAATGTTCACAGGGATGCATTAATGAAATCCAAATAATCTATGAGTAAATTAAAGGAAGTAGGAAGTTGTATGAAAAGGGCAGAGCAAAGCTGTGGTTGAAGAGTCGAGAGCAGTTTTTCTAAGATTATTTTCCTCTTTTCTTTTTCCTCAGTAAAAAGCCAAAGAGGCCGCAGCGACGGCAAATGAACAACAGACTGAAGCCACTGACTCTGGCTTACGACGGAGACGCCGACATGTAGAAGTCTTCCTGCTGACCGCGATGACCTAAAGACACTCGTCCTCCTGCAGGACACGCTGGGTTTCCATGTAAACCCCACTGATGTCAGGGCTGCCGCTGGGCATCGTTCAACCTCCAGGTGGACTCGCTGAAAGATGATTCTGCCAGAAAGAGAAACCTCAAAGATCAACACAATGAATCCATGTCCATTAGCAGCCTTGATGTTCCCGTCCTCTTTTTTTAATTTATATTTTGATATTTTTTTTCACAAGAGCCTTCATGAATTCTTCGTCTTCTCTGGAAGTCTGCCTTTGCTTCTCTGCCATCTTTAACTGCCGGTAACATCCAAACCATGGACGCTGGAGAGGGTCACCTGAACAAAGATTTTGCTCTAAAAGCACAAATCTACACTGACTTTTTTCTTATTTTTCTCTAAGCTAAATGGGATCATCTCTTTATAGCTCTGTTCATTGTTTGACCCGTGAAGAACATTTAAATTCCTGGTGATGTCGTGGTCTGGGTTCATCTCGCAGGGAAAGATAAACCCATAGGAGAAAAGTGTGACGAATCTCAGAGTCACCATCACTTCTGCCTGCCTCTCCCTTCTTCGTTTTTCAGGCATAATTTTGCACTATATTAGTGCAGCATGATACTATGTACTTATGTCTAGCTTTGCCATAGGAAACTGCCTCTCTCAATACAAGATGGTGTACAGTCTTGTGCTAGAAATGTAAAAAAGTAGACTTTTTTTTGCAAAGGAACTCACCAATGTTTGTTAATATTTTCTTCTATTACCTCTTCAGTGTGAAACGATGGGACGCAATGTAAAAAGGATTTTTTCTGTCTTCTTAACTTAACCTTTCTAGTATGTACAGCTACGAGTCCCAAACTCTGCCTGAATTTATTTATTCTCTAATGTTTTTTTTGACTGTGGCTTAAGATCATGATCTTTTACTTTTGTAAATTATTGATATGCATTACCATCATCAACTCAAACTGCAGGAGATACAAACAACCCCTGTGTGTTAGGAAACTCTTAAAGCTGTGAGACAGGAAAAAGGTTGGTCAAACCCAAACTGAAGACACAGTTTGAGTTCATTTTTAACTTTGTTGAAAAGTATTCAGGCCTGTTACAGTTTGTTTTATCACATTGACCTGGAAGTTTGTGAAAAACAAAAAAAGTAGAGCAATGATGAAAATTTTAGGTATCAAAGACAAATGAAAATGGACTCATTTCTAACTTTATTTGAAAAATACATCTATAATTGATTTCATATAAGATACAGCGTTGATACCTTTTGTCATAAACTCCTCAATATGCCAAAAACAAACTTCCTCAAAATTTACAGGGAAAATGACTTAAATCCAAATAGTTGGATTGGCCCTGCATGTCCTTATAATCTAGAAAAATGAACAAACATACACTCACACCCTCACTGCTCTACATTCAAATGTTAAATCTGTAATTTAGGATCTGGATTTAAGTAGAAGTGGTCTTGTTTCTGATTGTAGTCTGAGTAGTATTGACCAACCTGGTGTCTGCAGAAAAAACAATCTATATGGAGAGCAAACGCAGGAGGAACTCATTCCACTGTAATGTATTGACTTCCATCTGATAGAGATGTATTTATTGCTGCAGGTAGATACCTTCATGCATGTGCAGCTGCAAATAACATAGATTAATTTTGAAAGGAGTGACCAATTTGACAGCTTCTGTATCGTAAAGGACAAACAGGGTTTAGATTTCCTGACTTCCTGGAATGCATCAGAAATGATGGATCCCACCTCCATTCAACAAACATTTAAATCTTGAAATTTAACTCTACTAATCTGCATCATGATGTTGTTACTTCAGCAAACTTAAGACTTGTTAATTACAACAAAATCACAAGAACATGTTTCTTTTTCAGAGCGAAGCCTCTGTTGTACTTACTATTTACAGTGAAACTGAGACTCACCACAAAGAGATGGAGGGATGATACTCTGGTGGTTGTTACAAATCAGAAAATGTTACTTCTTAGGTTGCATTCAGTAATTTGTCAGTCAGGAATAGGCATCTTGAATTTAAAGTTTACCTTTTTCCAAACACTCAGCTTTTTGCTCATCATGGAGCATTTGGAGCACATTTTATTACCATTGTGATCAGATACAAGGCTATGATAGTTTAGTGAATACCAAGCCATACAAGTCCTCCAAACCCAAAGACTTCATCAAACTGGGTGAATATTGTAGAGCCTTATTCAAACATCTGAAGTACACACTCTTTGTATGGTGAGACAGAACTCAGAGACCATTTCTATGGAGGAGATGAGGATGCTGTTGAAGGGCCTTCAAAAAACCCAACCAATTTAAACTTTCAGTCCAATTTCAACCTTACATGGTACCTAGAATTAAAGTCTAAAGAATCCAGTGTCCACTTTATTTGTTCATAAAAAGTAATGGACTGTATTTTCATTATCTTCAAACAACCAGGACACATCTGTTACAATGCAAGAACTGCTTCAAAGTGCTCCTCACCTGACCTTGGTGTGTTCATGGGCTTTATGTTGTAATGTGGAAACAAACCATAGAGCAGTATCTGTGAATGTTATTGCTCAAAACGTTTATAGATCACTCAACGAGGACAACAAGTGATAGTTACAACCTAATTCTATGTTAAAAAACAACATCAGGGCAAAAACAAGCTATGCATTAAATGATTTGATCAACATATTTTAAGGGCAAACTTTCACTTTTGTTTACAGAGTTGCATCTCTATGGGTCGCCAACAGCAGGATGGTACCAAAGCTTGTTTTACAAAACTTTTTGTAAAATATAAAAGTTGTAAAAAGTATGTTAACAGGTTTATTAATATTAATGTTAATCCCCTCAACTGATGTTTATCTTTATAAACTGTCATGTGTTTAACCAGACAGAAATTAGGTCTTTATATTTAAGAGCATCAACTCTGCAGTTAGACTCAATCCTTTTCCTGTGTCACAGCTAAGAGTTTGAACTAACCTGCAGGATCCACCTGTCCTTCAGGTTGTCTTCACCCATAGCAGTGTTTAATGACATTCATCTAAGTGAACTTTGACCCCATATCTCCAGAGAGACCTCACCAATAAAGGAATTGTTGTGGTCTCTCTGTCTTAAAGAGCTTTCAGCCATCAGACCTCTGTGTCACTGCGGGTGACTGTCAGCATCCTGTAGGAAGTGATTTTATCAGAAGCTTGTGTATCGATAACCGCTCAGAGGAGTTATTGTACTGAAATGTTTGGACACCAGGTCATGCTGTGTTGTTGAAGCTAACAGTGCAGTCACCCTCAGTGAACAGTGTTTTATTCATCAGACATCATATCATTGCCAGAGGACGGCAGTTTAATATTCTGTGGAGTTTGTTGCTAGTAAGTTAACGGAATGTTTATTTTATATTTCTTGGAATATGAGTTGTAAATAAAGTGCTAAATATTTCTTTTTTTATTTATTGTTCATGTTCCATAACGTGTTTCCTTTTTTACCGCACAACCTGTTGTGCAAAAATAATAAAAACCAATAAAAAAGTGGAGGTGTGAATGTGGGTGTGCTCAAAGCGATGTTGATAACGGTGTGAAAAACAAAGTCGCTGATGAATTCTGTCCTTTTCCTACTGTTTGTTTATATGTATTTGACTAATTGCTGATAATAAACAAGGAAATATTTCAAAGTGTTGTAGTGTTCGTTTAATCAATCAATCAATCGATCGATCTGGAAAGAGGGATAGAGAAGATAAAGAGAGAGAGAGCAATGATAGTGATGAGACGGATAGTAGTAGCTGTTGCCGCTGAAGTGAAATAGGCTTTATCATAAAGTAACATTTTAAATATACTCTTAAAAGTAGAGAGGGTGTCTTCCTCCCGGACCCTGACTGGTGGATGATTCCAAAGGAGAAGGGCCTGATAACTGGAGGCTTTACCTCCCATACTACAAGCAGGCAAGCAGGCCTGCATTCTGGGGGCGTAGCATTCTATGAGTACATTGTGAAAGTCTGCGGAATAACAACAGGTCTGACCTGACCTAATTTTGCACACCAGAGAAGGAGGCCTGGTCCATCTTGATTGATCATAGTGATCCTGTGTTTACAGAGTTCAAGTCACTTTCCTCCAGCCATAGATACAGCCTGCCACCATGCAGAACTGAGACATGAAGAAACTCACGAGTCCCAGCTGTCCCAGCTGGCTTGTTAATTGACTGAATTATACATTTATGTGGTGTACTTCATTGGACTTCCTTTAGTGTCTGTTCTGTGTGATCCATTGTCCCTGTATGGGTGATTTTTTTTTATTGTTCTTGTTTTCCTACTGCTGGCTGCAAAAAAAAGTGCCCTTCAGAGGGGTAATTAAGTTTACCTTGACCTTGACATTGACATTGTTCATGTGATTGCGACCAACACAGCACTACCATTTCACCCCTGGTCACACCCCTTTGGAGACGTCCATTCACCTTTAACCTGGAGATTTTTTTTTTTTTCTGTGTCATTATGAACTTTTTAGGAACATAATATCTCACAGTTCAATTCTTAGTTTATTGCTCTCCTTCTAAATGCTCCCCATTTGAGAAACTGTTAGTGACCATGTTGTAAAACGTCATTATTATGCAGATGACACCCAGTTGTATTAATCTATAGCCTCAGATAATACAGAGGCCCTACCTTCACTGATAAACTGCCCGCAGCATCATAAAGTCGATGAAAGGAAACTTTCTTAAATGAAATAAAGACAAAACTGAAGTTCTAATAACAGATACAAACGCACAGAGAGAAAAAGTTAGAAGCAGCCTTAGAAATGTGGCCCCACAGATAGAACCAGAAGTAAAAATCCTGGGTGTTCTCTTGAATTCTCAACTGAATTTTGCAAGTCATATCAGAAATGTTCGTAAGGTGGACTTTCATCATTTAAAATAAACTGCAGAAATCAGCTCCTACGTCTACTTGGAAGATGCCAAGACACTTAATAATGCCTTTGTTTTCATGTTTAGACTTTTGCATTTTTTTTATTCTTTTTAATTGTTTTAACTTTTACTGATCTTAATTGTTTGAATGTTTTTTCCATGGAAATTACTTTGAGCTGCATTTGTTTTGTGAAAGGTAGTATGTAAATAAAGCTGTATTTTTATTATTATTATTATTATTATTATTATTAGTAGTAGTAGTATTATTATTATTAGTGAAGATTGTATCATTACGATGAAATTGTGTTGATAATCATTTTATTCTCAAGTGCACATGCCATTTGATGAAAGCTTTTATCACGTTCTTGTTGCATAATTCAGTAGGAACTTTATTCTATATATTCAATGTCTTGAATTTGCATTTCTGGCATGCCGTACCAGCATTTGTGAATAAGACAATGAAAATACTTGATCTTTATCAGTAAAGCTTGTATGTAGAGTACATCTAAGCTCTGTAGAAATGTGCTATTTTGAAGCAAATTCAAATACAGTTTTGACAAAAAGTAATGTAGCTGTTATATGACATGGAAAAGGACAATTCAACAGCATCTCTCACATTGCAAAATAACCACCAGAGGTCAGTATAAGACAGTTAAAGATGTAAGACTGTTTGGTTGGATCCATTTAGGTTTTGTGCTGCTACAATGCCGTAACACAAGGAACACTTAAAACCTTCAAACAATAACATTAAGAGTATTTTTGGTATGTTTAATTTTGATCACAGCTCTGAATGCACTGACTCTTTAAGGATGGGTGAATATTCTCAGTACTCAGATTTTGTCCAAGAACAGAGCTGAAAGGTCAAAAAAATCAAGTTCAAGAAGACAGAAAGGAGTTTTGAGATGAACAGGGCTGGATCAGCACAAATTAACCCCTGCCATTAAGAGTGTGTACAGAAATGTGTCAGAGAAACTGAACACATACACTGCAGCCCAGCTTTGTGGAGGAGGCAGCAGATAGATATTCTCCTTACTCTGAGATATTGCATGTGTGTTTCTCTACTGATAGACCCTGAAGGCACTAATTTTGCTCTAATGCAGTCATGTAGATACACAGTTAGTTCTAATTATTCTGTTCCTCCACTGGTTAAGTTGTTGTCCTCTGCTTGTTGCAGTAATGTAATTGCCTTTATCATCAGAGCGCCTGATTATGATCGGATGTTGGGAAGTTAAACAGAGACAGGCTGCATGCTTTTGGTCCTCTCATTTAATCAGCACTTCACGCAATCATGTCTCAGTCTTCAATTAAATCCCCTCTGCCAAGAAAAGGAAGTCCTGCAGGCCGCACTAATCAATTAAGTGATGTTGTGAAACCCACTTCAAACCGGTGACTTTGCAGCGACCTCAGAGACATCAAGATCTGGTAAGAAAAAAATTAGATTAAGGAGGTCAAACAGTAAAGATCATCTACACAGCATTCTTTGTTTTTGAGTTCTTCCCCCGAGAACAAAGATAAAGATGTCTTCTTTAACTGATGATCTCCTGCTGATAAAATAAAGCACTGCCTCAATCAGGGAAAGTGGTGGCCTGTCTTTAAAAAGGCTTACAGAAAAAAACTGCAAATACTGAAATCTGAAACAGAGGGAAGCTGTTAAACCATGACTCCCTCACGTCGAACTCTGAGTCATATATGTATTCCACTTCATAACATACGGTACGTAGCTAAAAGATGTTGAGACCAAATATGTATTTGGTATGATGCTGTAAACATGTTGGATTTTGCAAGTGGGCTTTTATGTTTTTTTTCTGATGCCAGTTTGGCTCAACTGTTAAATCACACCCCGTGTACAGTGGCTACACACATCAGAAACTGAAAGCTAAGCAGCTGTTTTTACAAATAACATACAAATTAAAATGCTCTTACACCATGGGCATTTTTTAAAAATCATTACAAGCAATTTAGGTTTTGTTTTTGGCCTATAATATCTTGAAATAAGACATTTATGGGGACTCCACCTCACTCTGTCCCAGTGTCATGCACCATCCACTCTGCTGTCTTCTCATTAAAGTCAATAATAAAAGTCCCAAAACTAATCTCTATAAAGAGGGCGTTTTTAACATGGGTCTTGAAAAAGGATTCTTTGGCTTTTGGAGCCAGCCTCCAGTGGATTCTCAATGAACTGCAGCTCTTAGCCCTTCTGGGTTGTCTTTAGTTTCCAACACTGGAGATTGCCATAAGATCAAATCTCAAAATTAAGTTGTTGTAAAAAGAAAAGGATAAAAAAATGAGATAGGACACATCTGATCTTCATGTTTATCTGGATCAAACCTCAGGTTTGTGTTGTTGGAAACTTTTCAGTAGAACTGGGATAATTTAGGATAATCCTGATCCCAGCAGAGGCTGGATTCAGAATGGATTACTGGTACTAAAAAAAACTTTAAAACTAGTCAAACAATACAACAATGATGTTGATCATTTAGACTTTGGTATGAACAAATCAACGGTAGCTCTTAAAATATAAAGCCCATGTTCAAGGTTCAAGGTTCAAGGTTTTCTTTATTATGCCTGGGGGGCAATTTGTCTTTCAGTCAGCGGTGACACAAACAAAACAGTACAACAAGTCACACCAACATCAGAACATTCAAAACGGTAATAACAACAACAGTAACAACTGGAAACAACAGTTATGTGGCATTGTTAAGCAGACTAGCTGCTGTCGGTACAAAAGAGTTCCTCTTCCAATTCGTCCTGCTATTCGGCATCGTGAACCTTCGGCCTGAAGGAAGCCGTCGAAATTCAAGAAAAAGAGGATGGTACGGGTCAGCCACGATGAACCAGGCCTTGCTGAGGGTCCTGGCTCGATGGAGGCTTGACATGTCGGGCAGGGGTGTGCCCGCAACCCTGCTGCATATCTTAACTATGGCCTGCAGTCTATTTTTGTTTTTTAGATTTGTTGACCCGTACCAGGACACCATTGAAAAGGTTAAAAGCGATTCAATAAAACAGGAATAAAACATCTTCATAAAAGTCTTGTCGACATTAAAACCCCTGACCTTCCGATAAAGGTACATTCTTTGGTGGGCTTCTTTACAGACAGCGTCGACCTGATGCTCAAATGTGAGTTTTTCGTCAATAAAAGTGCCAAGATATTTGTGCTTGTTCACAATGTCCACTTCCACATCATCAATAAAAACAGGGGAAAAGGCAGTGGGGGTCTTCTTAAAATCAATGACGAGCTCCTTTGTCTTCCCAGAATTTATCCCCAGAAAATAATTATTGCACCAATTTGTAAATTCTGCCACCACAGGGCCATGGTCCGTGTTGCTATTGTTAAGCAGGGAGACATTCACAGAATCATCGACAAACTTGACGATGTGGTGTCCTGCATGTTTACTCTGACAATTGTTTGTGTATAAAACAAATAAAAGCGGAGATAAAACACAACCCTGAGGTGAACCGGTGGATAATAAAAGAACATCTGATAAAACACCATTGACCCTGACCCATTGTGGTCTAACAGTTAAAAAATCCAGTAGCCAACAGATGAGACCAGGATGATGTTATGAGTGCTCTGCAGTCTCTGTGCTAAAATATGTGGCTGGATACAGTTAAAAGCAGACGAAAAATCAATAAAAAGAAGTGTTATAAACTGCGGTTCATCGAGCATCCGCTTGAGGCTGGCTGCAGAAACACTAGAAACCACATACACACCCATTCAAAAAACACGATCTTTACAGCTGAAATAAACATGTTTACAACCTGGTTCATAAAACTGTTTAGGTCTTAATAGATCATTTCTCGATTGGCACACACTGCACGGAGTTTTGTACAACTCGTTATTTTTGAAAATGTTAAATTTACGAGTTTTATCTAAATAAGCAAATGGCTGACTTGATTGACAGGCGGGCACCCTGCAGCTGTTAGCAAAAAGGCTAAAGGCCACCTGTTTACCTCTAACTAGCTCGACAGAAGGTCGGTTAAGTTCAGCATTTCAATGTGACACCTGCCAACAATAGGCCTCAAAACAGCCCTTCAGAAACAGATGGGTGATGTCATGGATATTATGTCCATTTATTATACTGTATATGGTTTAAATACAGCATATTTTGCAAGGTGTGGCATGTAGTCCTGTTCAGAGCATTGGTAATCCAGGCTTGGTAAACCCTGAGTGTGTGCTTCTCTCTGGATCCTTTTCCGTTTTCTTTGAAGATTTTAAACAAAAGTCAGACTGATCTCCTGACCCCGTTGAACACTTGGATTTACAAATCTTGATCATTTTTATCCAGACTTAACCTTTTCAACATCTGGTTACTGAACACAGCACAAAAGCATTTTCATGCATATCTTTGTCTTTGAACATTTACGGTTAAATTATACCAAAACAAAAAGAGTAATAAGAAAAAAATAGATTCTCCCTTTCTCCGTGTGGTTGGGGGATTCATACCCACAAGTAGAATTTCATAAGTGAAATGTGGAGTAAAGCTACAGACTTAGAGCAGGTGAAAGGCTTTTTTTTTAGCATGATCACGTGGATTTTGAGAACTGATTTTTGTAGAGATTTCTACTAGTCTAAGGCATCTTGGTCTTATGGTCAAAAAGGTGTAATTATTATTCACTGTAGCTGCAGCATTGTTCCTGATTTGATTCAAGTTACATACCTTCAGTGTACCCCACACACACTTAACATCTTTTGCGTCCCTGCTCCTTCAATGCTGAGCATTGTATACAGTCTGTGTTTATCACAGGGGTTATAGTTGTGTAGATGTACTTATTACTGCAGTAAACCTATAATTCCACCAGGCAATACCACATAGGTGTTTTATTCCTACACTCGTGACCCACACAGTGGGATATAATTATAGCACTTTTATTTACAAAGCACGTTCCATCACAGGAAGTTCAATATGCCTCACATTGAAGGTAAAAATATCAATACAAGAATAAACAGGTGCCTCCACAGTCATGAGTACAATACAGAAATCACATCTTTCAAGCATGCAGTGAATGTAAATGAGACGCAACACACAGCAACCAAACACAAAAAGCACAAAGACAAACAAATAAGAGATGAGGCAACATGTCACAAATTTTACAGGTTTACAGTCAAAACTTACTGCAGAATGAATTAAATCAGCAGGATAAAATCCTCACCCTCATCCCTTTGTTTTGTACAGGACACAAGTGAGTGCTGAGAAGAGGTTGATGAAGCACGAGTTCTTGGTCTCATTTACAAAAATATTGGATTTAGATTCAAGTAGCCTAGGTATGCTACAGATTGATCAAATTTAGTGCAGGGGTCATTACATGCGGTGGGTGAAGTAATTCACTTCACTTAAAGAGATTTTAACATTGACTTTATGTTTTACGCTACTATATAAACCCAGTTTATGTAACTCAACCTAGGGACCCTTGTGATTGACTTTTACCTTATTTTAGGTTAATTTTCTATCTACAATGTTTTAATAAAGAAAAAATACTCCTATAAACACTTTGATAAAACTAGACTTCATGGCATATTTATATCTGTTCAGCTTTGTTTAATACAAATCATTCTAAAAAACATATAGTTATTAAGATTTGGGGTTTAGTATACGCTACATTTAAAGAGTTAGTATATTACCTAATGTCACAATGGGGACAAACTTGAGGAGGACCCATGTGCTGAAAAATTAAGATTTCAAGTATAAAATAAAATAAAAAACAGGTTCAAACAAAACTTACCAAAATGTCCAAGAACCTAATCCAAAAGAAAACACTGAGAACACAAGGAAGACTTACAATGATCCAACACAGGGCAGGTGAAACAGATAAACTGAATAAACAGAGGCTGTTTTCGAAACCGCCTGCTACATACTGCCTAATGTATTTACTGCATTTGAAGGTAGAAGGTAGTATGACTGTTCTGTTGGATCTGTTCTGCAGTATGCTGGGACAGGTGTTGCTGGATTTCTGGATTCCGAAAGCAGAAATAACGGCCAAGCTGATAGCGAAATGGTTTATGAATTCAATAATTTTCACATCACCTAAAAACTGAGTGCCCGCCGTTATATACAGCAAAAAGAAGAAGCAGAACATTAGCGCTGTGCATTGTGGGAAACAGAAGGTAGAATAGTCTGATGCATATGGAGAAATGTTTCTAAATCAGTACAACATCCGGGGAGTTTTGGCATACAGATTTTGCTCTTGTTCACATTCTACAAACTGAATTTTGGCCAAATCAGTACATACTGCTAGTGTAGTATCGAAAACAGCCAGAGTAATTAACACAGGTGTGAAACACAGGACACAGGTGAAACTAATCAGGTTCATCCACAGGAAGCGAAACACACAAGGGCAGGAATTGAAAATCAACTGAACACACAGGGATAAAGAACTACAAAATAAAACAGGAAACAGACCACACTAAAACACACAAGAAAATACAACAAGAGACATGGATCACGAAACACAAGACAGACATAGGATAACTAACAGAAAAAAAAAGACCGGGGGGGAAACAAGGCATGAAACACAAGGCAAAACCAAAACTAAAGATCAACTCATGACACCCATAGGAGAAGAAACAACGCTGTAACCAATCTTTATTATGATACAAAATGATACAATACGATGCGATACGATATAATGTGATAGGATATATGAAACAATCAAGTACATTTATTTATTTATTTATTTATTTATTTATTTATTTATTTATTTATTTATTTATTTATTTATTTGTTTATTTCATCAGGGACAGTGTACAGCCATTTAACTGTACCAGAGTTAGCTAGCAGCTAATTTACATCTGTAGTCCCTAAATGTCCCTAAATGGGAGAATATGCGATATGATATGATGTGATGCAGTAAACCATAAGAAACAATATGATACAACATAATAAGGTATAACACAATGGAAAATGACATTTTATGATACAATATGATGCGATACAATGTAATAAGAATGGATAGGATATGATATGAAGCGATTCAATGTAATGGGATGGAATGCGCTTGGAAAAGTTACAATACAGTATGATAAGAAAGAAATATGGTGATGTGATGGGACATAATAGGGAAAGATATGACATAATATGACACAATGCAATGTAATGTGATGCAATCCAATGCAGTAGGATGGGATGCGATGGGATATGATGACTCACAATGGGTTAAGACATGATACAATACAGTGGTACATGCAATACGAGAGGATACAATGTGATGCAATACCAAAAGATTCCATACAATGCCATTTGTTGTGATGCAATGGGATACGAGGCAGTAAGATACTGAAGGATATGATACGATGGGTTGTGATACGACGCAATGCAATACGATAGGATTAAACCATACAGTGCAGTACACTTCAGTGTCTTCGCTGGGAAATTCTTCTTGGACTTTTGCGCTGCTTATACAACATATCATATTTGGTACACAAGTTTGGTTCCCAAGCAGGACAGCACCACTGAAGGCAGAATGCTTTGAATGTATGCAGGTCAAAAGCAAATGTAATCTCAGTACTTGTTAACTCTCACTCAAGGACAATTGAGCTCTAATTAATCTCAATACACAAACATCTACATATGAGTGCTCTTGGATGATATCTCTGAACTCAAGCTTCAAGTGTTATGTGTCTGAAGCTGATGTCAGACTGAACATAATGACAGTGACCTGGAAACCCACAGGCTTCAGGATGCAGAGATATATATCTGTCACCAAAGAGGGCCAACTTGTCATCAGACCTTAGTCCAAAGGCTCTGAGAGTGACCTCAGAGTAATATGTCTTCAGTTAGTCTAGATGAACTGAAGGTTTTTGTCTGCTTGGTCATCTTCTCCATAACATTGACATTTAGCGATTCTGCAAAAGAAGGGGGTGCATTAAGTGACATCATGGTTTAACTCCCAGATTTTTTCAGGATTATTCCAGCCAACACACTGACCCTTTCTTTCAGGACACACTCCCCCCCTACACATGGTGTAAATCTTTAGGCAGGGAATGATGTCTGAAGAAACTGCACAGCGATGTCACCTCCGTCCAAATCTGAGCCATAAACTGGAGGAGCACGATGTTATCATGACCAAAGAAACCCGACCTGCAATAAACCTGATCCACCTTTTCACTCTTCGCTTCCTTGTTTGAGTGTTATTTCTTTGATGTTTTCTCACAGCATAGAAAAGATTTACTGAACCAAAGTTAAGTTGTGAAAGTTTTGCTCAAAAAGAAGTTTGAAATCTGCGTCTGTCTTTCACTTGAACACTTGTACTCACACCCTTCAATAAGCCGAATGGAAACACGAGTTTCCGTCTCTGCTCCTCCACGCTGAAGCCGGCAGTCATTCTAATTGTGATGAGGAAGCGATTGATGTGCAGCAGCTGCATCCTGTGACCGACTCTCTGCTCAGCCATTTGTCTCTGTCAGCCCCCCCCCTTTGGCCCGCCCACCCTCCTCTTCTTCCTGAAAAGCCCTGGCAGCCTGGACCGTGACTGCAACTCTCTGGGCCTTTTGTCGCCACACATGGCGTGAAGCGCGCCCTCAGCCCTTCTGGTCAAGCCCAGTTTGACTCGTTTCCTCGCCGCGGATGTGGAGTGACACTTGAGATGGCAGCTGGTTGGGCAGCGGCCACACAAACCTGCTGCCACCAACGCCTGAGGGCCCGCGGCAACATCTGCCCTCACAATCGCTGATGGAGCCGAGCCAGCTCAACATATTCATGCCACCGGACGCCAGCGTCACTCAGCTGGGCAATCATCCTCTTCCTCTCTCCTGTTTTTATCTCTTGCTCCTCCTCTTGCAGTCCAATGGTAATCTATTAGGAAGAGGCTACCCTGCAATTTCCCCCCACAGCACTGAATGGAAACCAAAAGGTGTGCTTTGATAATTAGCAACTTGACCTCCTGATTACGCCCCATGAATGAAAGACGAGCGGGGCTGGAAGAGGAAGGAGAGCAGGTGTTTGATTGAGAAGTAAGAAATGTACCCTCTCTCCTCTTCCTGTGATGGTCGGCTGGCCCGGCTGTGTTCACATCACTCTCCTGAATGGTTTTCATTCCGTGACACTGACACAACTCAGCGGCTCACTTCTGACTCTCTGTGCTTCACTGATGCTCTACAGCGCCCTTGAAATGCGATGAGACTCATACTTCCCAGCTGAATGTCTGTGCTTGCACAATCCAAAACATCAGTCAAAGCACTGAAAAGCTCCTCTAGTTTTTAATTCAAGCTTGCATTTTATACATCATGACATTATAAGTGAAGTCACCTCCAGACGGAAGGTTTCTCTTTTCTTCAACAGATTTGTCAGATTCAGACAGTCTTTAACTATTTACAGACTTTCAGTGTCGCTCAGTGAGGCCAAACGCAGCAAGCTCTGTCACCCCTGGAATAATAAACTTAAATCTAAGAAATCAAAGGCTTAAACAAACACTATGAGTATGTCATATCTTAATCCTAACATAGCTGGTGTGACGAGCTGAAAAAGAAACAGACTGAAATTAACAGTGATGCCTTTATGAGGAACAAAAGCAAACCTTGAGTGTTTCTCTTTTCTACTTTTTAATTGTTGTAGCCTTGAAGGGGGGAGTTGTCAGAAAAGACGATGCAGCACGCTGAGGAAGAGTCTGTTTTGATGATTGCACAGCTAAGTTTCTCAGTGAGTGAAACATTTGAAGGTTAAAAGACAAATAGGGTATTTTATGTTGGGAAACAATTGCAACATATGTGCAGGAACAACAGGTACAACTTCATCCACAGAGGTCAACAAAACTGATACAGACAAAGTTCCTCACAGGGGATGTAACCGTACCGTGTAAAACACTGTGAAAATAAATAATTTAATATATATATTATATGCAAATCAATCCACAGAAAAGGAGATCGGCACATTTCACCTCTGACTGTTGACACTGTGACAAAAACATTACTTTTTGTTACCATACTAAATGACATGAAGGATGCTTTAATATTAGATTAATCTACCAATCTGTACAAAGTCACTGAAACCAGAAGAGGTTGTGATAACAGCAACAATGTTCAAAGCTGAGACATTTGACTCATTTATGTTTAAAGGTGAGTCAATGTCAAAGGGAAGAAGGAGCTGAACTAGGACAGAAATGTCAACTTCAATATTCCTGTAGAAGTCCTGTTCACCTCCTCTAACGTTACCTTCAAGGTAAATATTAGCTTAAATGTAAATTATTACATATAAGTAGGCAACGGTTGTACATTGGCTGATGATGTCATTATTTGCGACACTATTAAGCTTCAGTACTGGGGGATAAATCTTAGAGAAAATGGCCCAGTTTGATCCTGATAACTGGTCTCAAATAAACACCAGAGAAGTATTAGATTAAAGCACAATAACAATGAGGTTGGACAGATTTCAGAAATATTGAGCTTTTGACGCTAAAGTCTAAAACATGTGAATCAGCATAAGCTGATGTACGTGCTTTAATTTGAGATTTGACACAACATTGACACAAACATACCAGTGCAGACAGCAGACATCCATAGTCGAGTGCTTGATGTACAAATCTGCACACTGGTAAACTAACATCAATATGAACAAAC
The DNA here is from genome assembly GCF_009762535.1 of Notolabrus celidotus. Taxonomy (NCBI): domain Eukaryota; kingdom Metazoa; phylum Chordata; class Actinopteri; order Labriformes; family Labridae; genus Notolabrus; species Notolabrus celidotus. The sequence goes on along the minus strand of NC_048287.1, from coordinate 8,004,054 downwards.
ACTGTTTAACCAAAATAGAGCCACATCATTTGAAATCTCACTCCTGGGTTTAAAAACTTCATTATTCACTTATCGGTCCAACACGACTCCTGTGACATGAGCCTGGTTCCAGACTTTCAAATCACGCCTACATCCTTGATTAGTCTGGCGCCGCGCTTACAGTCTTTTCCTCTGGTTAGAAAATTAACCAATTCATTAAGAGAGGAAATCTTCCTCCACACTGGCTAACGACCCGGCTTCATCTGTTAAGATCTGACACAAAAGTGCCACGATCTGGACCTGCATTTTCATAACAGATCACCTAAAATGTTGTGTGTAGCGTGGCACTGAATACTCTCATCGCTGTTTGTTGGAGTAAAGCAGACATTTTGGATGGCTTCAGCTTTTAGTAAAGTTAATGTGTTGGACTTCACTTTGGATCAAAGCATCTTTGACTTTTTGTGTTGAATTGTAATTTAGGTATCTTTGAATTTTCAAGTCTTTTTGAATCCATGCTTGGAGGCTCCTCTGAGTCGCTGAGGTTTCTGCCAGCAAAGTGCTCTGCTCATGGTGGATTAAGATGAGATCAGACTGAGTCCTGTCTGTAAGATGGGACTGGATCTCATCCTGTCTTGATGTTGGGTCTCGTGTTAAACATAGAACATAGAGTATGGTCTAGACCTGCTCTGTTTGTAAAAGAGTCTTAAGATAACATTAACATCAGTGACCCGACAAAACAAATTGTAAATAGCAGACAGAACAATCAAACGAGATGCTCCTGGCAGAGTTAACTCTACACCTGTGTTATTGAGGGGGAAGATGTTAAACATAAATCACACCCAGGTGGTAATCATTATGAGATTAAGCACTGAGAAAGGAGCAGTCAGATGATGAAAATATTTATGAAGGTAGTGTTATAAATACCTGCTTGTTAAAAGCTGAAAGAGTATCTTCTGTAACACATCATCACAAATATCACGTCATTTATTCTTTGTTATTCACATATCGAATGTAATCCACTCCTTTGTAGATGATGAGTATAAATAAACCCCAAAAGGCATCATGTATGAAGTTTTGAGAGTGATCTCTCGCCTGGTCTCTTATCTGTTTACATAACTCCTTGTCCATTCACGGTCCAATAACTTTGATACCCAAAATCATGACAGCCACTTCACTCCAAAACTTAAACTTTGTCCACCTTAGTATTTCTATTCAGAACCATTTAGCCAATGCAAAGAAAAGGTAAATGTGGTGATCCAGGATTTTTATCCATTTGTTTTTCTTTTTCCTGTGTTTTTTCTCTGTCAGAGGCTGGGCGTGGCTTCCAGGCGCTGGAGCTCCCAATAGGCACACCTGGTTTTCGTTAACAATCACCTGCTGCAGTATTTAGAGCCTGGCTCTTCTCCTCGCTGCCAGATGATTCCGCCTACATGCGGTACAGTTGGCCCCTCGGTGTAGCCTAGTTTGTCCCGTCTTTTTGAATTTGTACTTGTCTCTTTTTTCTTTCTACGAGCTTCCAGTGTCTTCAGCCTCCGAGCTCCAGCACCTCTCCTCCCAGCCTCTCATGACCTAAGCAGTACGCTCCGCTCACAGTCCTACCAGGGCCTTCACCTTGCCTTTCCCTCCTTGGTGCCTCTGCCCCAGCCTCTACCCTCCTCCTTCCACCTGCCTCATAACTGTCAGTACCAACTCTAGTTTTTGTGGACAATAAAACCTTGATTTACTCCCTCCGACTTAGTCTGTTGGTCTATTTTTGGTCCAGTTATAGACTGTGCAAACACCATAAAAGTAAAGTGACAACACATTAGGGTTTGATAAAATACTTGTGTGATGAAGGTCCAATATAAAATGGCATTTTATTACCAAATGAAGACTTACATCTTCAATCTGTGCAGTACCTAACATACATAATCTGGCAAGTTAGAAAGCTTAAAGCCATTCTTCTGTTAGACTAAGGTTGATTAGTGCAGTTAGGATTTTAGAGCAGAGGATTCAAGGATAGAAAGCAAACACTGAGTAAATCCAAGTCTTAAATTTAGTTTGACACATATACATTTACCCAGGGCCTACTTTCACCTTTTACCATATCTGAATGAACCCCATTAAAAAGTGGGTTGGTGTCTGCGTCTAAGCATTGAGTTGACTTTAATCATTTTTATTGAACTTGATTTCATCGGTCAAAACATGCAAATAATCGTTCTCCCAAAACCCTCTCTTCTCCTTGTTTACGCTTCTTTTAATAGCTATGCTGAGGATGAACATTCAATGCAGAGATCAGACAACACTTTAAGCAGACGTACAGTTTCGGGACATGCGGTCCTCATAAATTGAATGTTTTATCCCGTGCAGTATGTCAAAGTGAACGACAGTCAAGGCCACATCTGGGATGCCACACGGCCTCCTCACATAAAGTCTAGCATGTTTGATTTTTCTTTCTGCCTTCTACGATGTGTCCCATTACATCAGTGATGTTGACCGGTGACGGCATAAACAAGCAAGAGACGACCACGCAGACTGAGAAAACGTAATTATGTCAGTCATGATGAATTTATGGCTCTGTGATCGCCTAATCAGACAGTGGCTATTGTAACAGACATAACGTTTGTTTAATCTGACCTCTACCTATCTAACATTTTGACGTAATGACCCAGCTGCCCTTAATGTTGATAAAACCATCTCAAAACCGACAGTTTTTGAATGTAACAAACTTCTTTGAGTTGTTTGAATGAAAGTCTTTGAATGGGATTAGAGTTCGAGCTGCTGCACAGACTCCATATGAGGAACATGTCAGCCTGTTGTGGGGGTATAGTGACATCACTTTTGAACAACTGGAGGGGATGGGGATATATTATGCATTATTATACATAGTCAATGGTCCTCACCATCCTGGGCTCTGTCTGGATGACTTTGCTTTTGAAGGCGAATATGTAGACCCAAGGCTCCCAGTTTAAATTATGCAAGCTGGTTTACTTGAGCTTTAAAGTATAAAAGTTAAACTTTTGGCAAATTCTGGCTTATACATCCACGAGTAACAAGGAGAGATGGTTGAAGTTCAGGCCCTTCAGCTCTCCGGGACCAGCTGGTGCTTCATTACAGCCACAATGGACGTCAGCCTCTCTCTAGTGATATATCTCCGCTCGCTCCGACGCTGCTGCCATGCCGGGCCTGTGAAGGCTATCGGGGCCATTCAGAGCAGGATCCCATCAGCCCCGCTGGCTGAGTTATGGCCGCAATGCTTGACCACTGCAATGTTGTAGCAATGAGACTGCTGGGATTTATTAAAGCACGGCCCCTCCTGTCTTTTCTTCTCCGCTCACCTCCCCGCCCCCCCGCTCCTGAACAAAAAGGATCCTATCTGTCTATCTGCAACCAGAAACACACAACCAGGCTGCAGTCACCTTGTGCTGCCTCTGCACACACACACACACACACACACACACACACACACACACACACACACACACACACACACAAACGCATGCACATGCACATACACACATAGAACAGCTTTCAAGCACAAATACAAACACACAAATCTAATTACCTTTTTGGCTTTTATCCATTACACAAATCTGGATGTTCAGTGAAACTCAGACAAAACAGCTTCCTTTGAGCAACAAATGTGTGAACTTGAAGATCAGTTTCCATCAGTGAATGAAACTGGCTCGGGTGTCATCATGTGAACTTAAAAAGATGACATTTCCTGCACTGAAAAAACATCTTAATTATCCAAGCAAGGACTGAAACTCCAGGGCCCCTTCGGAGTAAGTTTGACGTCCTCACAGTTAAGGTTAATACTCTGTGGGTGTCGGATCTTCTCAACAAAAAACTGATGGAAGCCACAAAGTTTCTCAATGCCTCATTTTCACAACTGAAACAAATAGACAGACTTGAGTGGCTTTAACCAGAAAAGAAGAACTTCAATAATTAATCTTGAGTTGAGCTTTTGTGATGAGGTTGCCCGCTGACATCAGTCTGATTACCTGTGCCTGTATGCTTAGCTTGTGGGTAGTAGCTCAAAATCAAAGTACTAATCTTTTCTTTTTTTTTAGCTGAAATGTGGCATTCAAAAGTGCAGTTGTGATGTAATTTTCCCATAATGGCATTAACAAGAAGCAGGAAGACACTGCAACGGTTTGACTACAGTGTGCCCTAAGGGATACTTTAGTTAAACTGTTGCAGAAATAGAGCATGATTTAAAAGAAAATCACATGTTAACTTCAGGTCTCGATCTGGCACCAAATATGTTGATGCTGACAGCACTAAAACGCATAAATATCCCCCTATCCAGGGTTTAATTTAGTTCTGCTTGTTTTGTTTTATTGTTATACAATGAAAGAAAACATACTTGTGCTCCCTCTGAGCAAGTAGAAGACAAGAACGGTCAAGGTAGATGGCTGTCTCACATGAGTCTGGTTCTGCTCGAGGTTTCTGCCTGTTAAAAGGAAGTATTTCCTCGCCTCTGTAACTTGCTAAATACTGCGAGGTGCAATGCTCATGGTGGATTAAGGTGAGATCAGACTGAGACTTATCTAGTCTTGATGTTGGGTCTCTGTTAATAATATAACATAGAGTACGGTCTAGAGCTGCTCTGTTTGGAAAACCGTCTTTAGATAACGTTTGTTGTGATTTGGCCCTTTAAAAATAAAGATTGATTGATTGATTGATTGATTGATTGATTGATTGATTGATTGATTGATTGATTGAATGATTGATTGATTGATTGATGAACAACACATATACGACTTTTCATACACTTCTTAACGTGCTTAAAATCTACGTCTGGGTTATCAACTAGAACATAACCTCTCATGGCCCCTGACAGATGTGTTGCCTGAGTTGCAGTTGCTTCTAAGAACATATATTAAACTTTTATTCTTCAAAAGCACCTAAACGGCACATTTTGAACTATCACACTGAAGAGTAGGTAAAGACTATGCAACAAGTCCAACAAAAATATGTGGTCTATAACATGCCACCACATGGAGCCTCACAGAACTCATCTATACTCATCAGCTCGTTGCCTCAGGTCCAACTCATACACCTGCTGTCTATCCCACCGTCACGCCTTGAGACTTTTGAGATTGTGCTTTTGATGCCACAACACCAAACTTCTAGAGCTCTCTGCTTTTGTCTTTTTTTTTTTGCTGACAGTGGAGTCTTTCAAAAACAGCTAACAACATATCTGTTTACACAGGCGTTCACTCAGTCCATTAAGTGGTTATTTTTTATTTTGCACATTATTGTTCATGGCATTTGGATTTATTGGTCTTTTATTACGTGAAGCTGCCTTTCATTTATCTTTTTTTTTCTCCGTCTGTACGCTGAAATAAAGCACTTTGATACATTTGTCTGTGAAAAGTGCTGTATAAATCAAGTTTACTTACTTATTTACTTTCTTACACACACATAAAGCAAACCTCAGGCAAATGTTCATGCTGGCCCTCTTCACTGTGCAGGGAGGGCTCAGTATGAGCTAATTCAGCTCACATTTGAGGATTGTATTAAAATAACAACCTAACCTAACTTAAAACTAATGGAAAAGTAATCTAGATATAAGGTTTCTGTTGTGGTAGAATATGTCAGACGTGTCATCATGTTACCATAAATGATTGATTCTTTGGACAACTAAACAATATCTGCTGATGTCACAAAGTCAGAGTATGAGTTTGATTGTATTGAATTCAGTGGCCTCCAATCCAGTCAAGTCAATGTCCATAAAGAGACATTTCAATACACTTAAAATATTTATAATTAAAATCTTGCAGCCTTTTAATTGGAGAACTGTCTCGTCTTTTTAACGGAAGGACAAAAAGATAATATGTCAGTCAGCTCATGTTTTCCATTTCCATATTTTATAGTCATAGTTGATAGTTTACTGGAGTTGGATGCTTAATTAAGCTGTAGGAATTGTTGATATTGCACTTATACTAAGGACTTTGTGTCTCACATCACACTGTACACCTATTATTATTATGAAGACTTTCCAATCCAATTTATTTGACATACCGGTCCACATCAGTGTATCATAAGAGGTAAGAGAGAGGTTACTGTCGGAAGTGATGGGAACATTCTCACAAAACAAACCACAGAGTTCTTCTAATGAAACATTTAGGTCAGGAAAACATGCAACATGAACATCTGGAGTCTGTTTCCAAACCAAAACTAGAGCCATCCCAAGTTTCTTCAGCTGCTCTTCATCCAGAAGAATTTATTACCTGACTGACTTTACCATAAAATAATGCAATGTGCGTAAAAAAAATTAAAAAAACTCTAGTGGATCTATTGTGCCAATGCACACAGTCTGTTTAAGCTGCCAAAAGCTCTCTCTGCCTCTAATTAAGTAAACTGCTGTCACAATATTTGGTATAAAAAGATTTTCTTGTAACATAATTACTTAATCTTTCAAGCTTCAGATGCAAATGGATGCTGTCTGGGATCAAAAAGACACAAGTACAAAAACTAACTTTTACATATTTTTTTACAAAATAATTATAATAATTAGGTTCAGACTGAGACTAATTTAAATCTCCCAAAGGCCAATTCAGTGTAGCACTCTATGAAGTTGGGGGGAAATGAATTACTGAGAAATGAATCAGTTTGTTTCAGTAAAATTAATCTTTGAGAATGTTAGAATATCTATTCATTTTATAGATATTAATCTATATATTTTCTATATATCTTGCATGAAAACGCTTCACACATTGTTTGATGTTGAGCAGATGAGGGGGTGCTGTTAGTAGTTTGACAGTTAGCATCTATACAGTAGTTTCTGACAGTGAGAATGAGTAGTAATATTTTGGGATGACATCATGAACAGCGTCTGTTGTGTTTGTTCAGGGATGAGGCTCTCTTGTTTGGTGTAGGAGGGGGGGTTTGGAGTGGGGGGCTGCCAGGAGTTATTGGCAGCGGAGTTGTGAATGTCAGCTCATTCATCTACATCAAGCGCACAAACCAGCAGCCAAGGTGAACCGCTTCTCCCTCACGGGCGTCTCTTCAAGAAAAAAGAGAGAAAGAGAGAGAGAAAAACTTCGCGTTCCTCATCCTCTGCGTCTTGGACCAATCTCCTCTCGTTTTATTCGTCTTTTCCTGCCTTTTTTACTCCCCCCTCTTCATGTCGTCCCTCCCCCCTGCAGCGAGAGTCTCCCTGCCTGTGTTGTAAGCGCGCGGTATAAAGCGGAAAGCCCCGCCGTTCGCTTCACAACGGAGCGCTCCGACTGCTGCGCGCGCCAGCTATCAGACAATCAGGACCTGAACCTGCTCTCAGCTATGACCCCGCTGCTCTCTCTACCTGGATTAATTCTCAACTAACCGCTGTTTGTCGCCCCCACCCTCCTATTACTCCATCAGCACCCGCAGCAGCAGCAGCCTCCTCTCCGGCTCCTCAGTCCTGTCCCCCAGACTCAAACTCTCTGCTTTCTTCTGCGGTCATGGGGTGCGTTATGTCAGTTTTTCCTGGGCTGCTTAGAGGCTTGACCGCGTTGTGAGCCGGATACCGGGTGGATTTATGCCCCGCAAAGCCGCGACTACCAGCCGAGGGAAATTAGTGGAACTTTGAGCTCCGGGAGGATGCAGGTGACGTGTTGGTGCGCCGTGTTCCTCCTGACGCCTGCACTTTGCCTGGTGAGTTGGAAGCTTGTGCTCAGCTTGTACTTGTAGTTCAACTTTTTTTTACACCTCACGCTGCTCTCACAGAAAGTTAGAAAGCAATTATTGTGTTTATACTCTCGCTATGAGAGGTTCAAACGCGCGCACTCCCAAACGCGTTACCTCTTCGGATGTTTGGTTATTTTATTGAGGGGTGCGCGCATAAAATATCCAGTTCACTGTGCAGGGTTTCAACTTTATCTTCATGCTTCTTTTAATTGGTTGACACAGAAACTTGCACCAGGTTGTCCTTTTAGATGCGCATTAATGCTGTGCGTAAAAAGCACTTACTTTATATAGCTGTCGGATTCGCGTTTACGCGCAGGACTAAAGGTTAAAATAATACATTATGTGTGGAAATGAAAGCTTTCTGAAACTGTTTCAATTCTCATGTATGAATACAAAAGAAATCGGATGCCTCAAACAGCGATCACACACCGGCACAGGCAGCGAAATCGTCTCACGGGGGCGCCATAACAAACCAAAAGCCCATCTCGAGTCGGGCTGCCTGGAGTGCAGAGAACACACTCTACAGCGGCTGTAAGGGAAGAACCCAGTGACAGAAACCAGTATAAGCTTTATTTGACTGTTTTATTAGTCCTGAAAGTTTAAAAGAATACATTTGTTGTGGATTTCTTATAATATCTGAGCGCACATCAAGGTTTAAAATGAGTCAAACTTAAAAGACAACAAACTGAAGAGAAAGATTGAGCCTTAATTTGATACATAAACTGTATTTACTGCTTGTTTTTTAAACCTGATTATAATTTAACAACAGGTTAGCTTAAAGCAGTTTTGTTTAGAAATAGTTTTAAAGGTGGCAAACCAAGATACGCTTTATGTTTGATCTTTAACACTTAATTAGGTTCTTTCTACATCATTACAATTAATATTACTTCACAGTCTCTCTTTCCAACAAGAAAATATAGATTAAAAGAAAGAACATGTGATGTATTCATTCTCATTGTTTTTAAATCACTAAATCACGGACTGTCAGGCCTGAAAACAGATGAGGTCTGATCTGTTCTTCTTTAACTAGAGCTTCGAGATAAAAAAAAATGCTTTATTTGACTAGATTTAAAATAAATCATATTATGCAATTTTTGTAGTAATTATTATTTCTAATTAACCCCAACTGTTGGATTTTAGCCCAACAGGTGAAACCAGTTGGACGATAAAATAAATGTGTGCGCCAGCGAGAATTGTGCCCGTAAATGTATCCAGACTTATTTTCACATAAGTTTCCCGAGTTGAAGTATATATGTGGGTAAATCTTTCTACTCATTTATGTAGCCTGTATCCGCAGTGTGTGTAAATGTGGGTGACTTATTTTTATCAAAAATTAACACACGACGTAAAAACACACAACTGAAGGATGTGGAGCTGTCCAAGGTTCTGAAACTATTAAAACGGCCTTTACACTCCCCCCTCTAAATACAAAGCATGAACATGATGCTTTATGGAGCTTTAACGGGACTAATAGGCCTTTCAATCTCTTTATATTATTCGAAAAATTGATTTTAAATATAATTTTGGCGTAACAAGTTATAATATTTGATCTCATTTGACATAACTCTCTGTTTTTTGCATTTCTGCTTTCAGACTCTAGATTTTGGCCCCTTCTTCGGTAATTCCCCTGATGTCTCTTGTGTGTTAAATCACTTAGCTAAATACCATTTTTTAGACACCAGGCATTCGTTTAAATTCTCCTGTCGAGGAAAATGTGTGTGTTTTTATCTGGCAGCGCACTGGTGGTGAAAATCCTCCCTGATTCTCTTATAAACCCTGTCCTCGGTGTTGTCTGAGTTGAATTGTTCAGCAGTAAATGAAAAAAAAAGGCTCGCACAAAGAAGCCATCCCGCCCAGAGTAAACGGAGCTTATTGTGCAGCCCGTTAACAGGGAGCCTTATCCACGGCGGCGGGGATTAGAGCTGAACTTTGATGGTTTTATTTCGTGTTAAAGGCTCTTGTCTCCGCTTAAGCCTCTTGTCTGCGAGCCGCGCCTTGACCCCGATAACAGCAGCAGAGCGCAGGTGAGACAGTAGAGCAGTCTATATAACACAGAGCGGCCACGCAAGCACCTATGGGTCCAATATTTAATTAACACGCCTACTTTTATTCCTGGACTGCGGAACTCCATCTGGGATTATCATAATTTCAATTTATACTTAACTTTAAAAGGAGTCCTTTACATGTAATTCGGATCACTTTACATGGATACACGGTGAAGGCGTTGAGTGTAGTTTCTTCTTAATCTGTACTTCATAACCAGGCCGTAGAAATCAGTTTGAAATGCCTAAAATCCCCTATCCCATATCTAATTCTGGATTTATGTTTAACCAATTCAAAATATACAAAAAAACATCCAATGCACATGTTTATTTGTATTTTCATCAAGCAGAAACCGACGTTTTTGTGATGCCAGATAAAAAAAGGTATCTTTTTGTGCAGGAGGAGGGGTAATTTAAATTTTATTCTGGAAGGTAAAGCTGCTTTTATTTAACTAGTTTGCTTTAAAACCACTTCATATAATCAGCATTACCATTTAAAGAATTCATATTTTGTATTTGGATCTCATTCTGAATCTCTGTTCAGTTTGGTACATCTTTACACGAACGTTAAAATTGATGCATTTGTACATTTTGTCTTCTGATATTCGTTATGCTGCTTGTGTTATATTTTGATGCAGTAGTGATTCTTTCTCTTCAGGTTTTATTTCATCAGTTCTGCCTCCTCCTGTAGTCACAGATTTGAGCCCAGACTGCAGAAGGATTTCAGGATTTGAGCTGTGTTGGCAGCGTTTTTAGAAACCTGGCAGACGTGGTTTTCGCTGGGCCTCGGTGCAGCATTGTGACTTGAAGTCAGACGTTGAGGTCTCTGTGGTTCCTGGCTCCCACCCTCATCCCCTCCCTCCCTCCCTTCCCTGCATCCCTCCCTCCCTCCCTCCCTTCCTCTCCTCTCCTCTCTCCCCTGGGAGTAGCAGACGTGGTGGTCCCACTGGCAGCAGTCGTAGCAGTCACATTAAGGTGTTATTATCAAACGCTGCAAATGGGGCCTGCAGAGTCAAGCAGTGTGCACGCTGGGGAGGGAAGAAAGTCCCTCTGAGATCACTACAGCACAGCTCACACAGTGTGAAACCCCCACCACTCCCCTCCACCTACCTCCACTCTCCAGACCCCTGTCTAACAACAGTCCCTCTTCAGTTGAGAGGCCTCTATATTAAACTGAATAATACAAATAAAAGGTGTTTCATTGAGCTGTTTGATGCTGAAATCAAGAGCGGGCTGGTATTAATTCAATTATTTAGCAAAGGAATTTGCTCAAATGCCCACATGCTGTGCAGCTGAACACACGTGTGTACACACACACACACACACACACACACACACACACACACACACACACACACACACACACACCTACACACACACACACACACACACACACAGATACAGGCGACTGCAGGCACTCGGACTCGGTGCATTGTGTGGCTATCAAGTGGGAGCCGTGCAGAGAGTGGAGTGTTGTGTTTCTTCAGCGCAGATGTCGACTTTAAGTGAACATTTCTCTCAGCTCCTTGTTCAACCTTTGTGCTACTTAGCTTTTAAAGCAGCATGGAGGCGTCACTTTGGAGCTTTTCAAGCCCGGCTGCTGGAGAGAGGCTGAGCACAAAAGGGCTGAGAGATCAGACTCGGAGAACAACGCTGAAATTCCCTCACTGCACCACCGTTTCCCTGGCCTCAGCTCAGCACAGATATCGGCTGTGTTACAGTCAGATGCTCTCGCTCTGGGACTCGCTGCCTCTCAGGATGGTCACAGGTGCAGAAAATTCATTCATACATGTCTGGAGGTTCTCCAAAATCAGACCCACGGTTGTTTCGGGACTTACACTGGGTTTTAGACTCTCATAAAGAGATTGGAATAGTGCTCAAAGTGTTTTGTCTCATTGTGTCTGAAGCTCCTGGTGTTATCATGGAGACTGAGGATCATAGGTGTGTTTTCAGGTCATCAAGGTGCTGCTTCAAGTCTATTGAAGGGATTCCAGCTATGAAAAAGGTGCTGGTTAAGAGTCCTTGAGAGTATTCAATAAGAACCAGATGATTTATCAGTTAATCTGAAGGTATGAGTGGCTACTTTCAGTCAAGAGTTGTTAAAAATATAGAAATATTCACCTATTTTCAACATCCAATGAGCAAATCGTCTGTAAGACTTATATCAAACTGAGTTAGTTTAATAGGAGATTGTAATCGTCCTGCAGTCCCTCTGATGTCCAGTGGGAATCAGTGTAGTGCGGTGATGTTTTGAACCACAGCTACTTTTGGAAATAAAACCCACATTATTAAAAAAAGTTAGAATAAATTGAGAACTTAATGTTACGTCTAACGTTGTGTGTGCAGAGGGCAGGAGTTAGTCTTAACATCCAAATGCAGTCCATTAAAACAAGTTAACACTAAAAACATTAAACAGCATATATGTACAAAGAACGGATACAATAAAGCATTTATACACTTTGTTTAAATGAAGATTCAACTGCATGGGAAATGGGACTAGTCTAGATATTACTCTACAGCTATGACTCTATTTATTCAATAGACGTTACACCAAATATTAAATTGCAGCGATTAAAAACTAGCGATGGCATTGTTCTATCAACCAATGACCCCATCTGAGGCGGCCTTAACATATCATAAACTTAAAGTTAAAAAGGTATTTTGAATGTAAATAATGTTTTTGATAATGCATGACTCATTCAGATTTAATGCAAGAATACCTCATTTCTATTGACCACATTATTATTGATGGGGCAGCGTGACTTTACTCCACGTAAAGACGTCATACCTTCACCTGTTCAGTGCTTCATAACAGGTTAATTTAGTCATTTGGACTTCAGCAACCTCTAAGCTTTATCAGTAAATCTATAAAAGTGTGTGTTTTCATTTTATATATATTTGTATTTGGTTTGATTTCAAACAAAGCTTCATGTTTCATGAGGAAGTCCTTCTGGATTAGATTATTTCTGAATGGTCAGCAGAGGTATCACATCCTGCAGTAACTGATGCATCTAATCAATTCATGCCTCAGTGAAGTAGTACTTTAATGATTAAGTTATACTCATATATCACCAATATTACAGTTAGTGACTCTCAGATATCTTTGCTTAATATATGGTATGATTTAATTCTGTCGCTGTTTAATATCATATATTCAAACTGATCATAATACAAATAAATCTCCTTATGTTTACTGTTGCCTTTCCCAACATGTATTCATTCATTATTTCTAATTCAGTTCAATGGATGTCCTCTGGAGTGGAGAATTGGAGTTTACATATTTTTTTCTTGGAGTGTAATATTTTTTAAATACAGAAATAAAGAGTCCGCAATGATCAAACCAGCTTGAAAGTTTTTAGCTTGGAGGCGTCTGGAACAGGACAACAGCAGACATTTTATAGAAGAGCAAATAACATGTGACAGCATGAATTAGGAATTGAGCTGTACCTGTAGAAACTCACTGAATGAAAGATACGTTTTAACCTAAAGAGTATTTTTTTTTTTTTTGAAAAAAACTACAAGTTACAGATTAATAACAGAAATCAGTTGATTCAAAGGGGGGAAAAAAGCTTCTCTACATTGAGTATTTTCAAAAACAGCAAAGTCTTGATATCACTTTTGAGTGTAATCAAAACCAGAATGTATTCAGGACTCTAATGATTACTTATTCATTTCTTAGAACTAATCCATTCAGTTTTTTCAGCAAATCTTAATATTTTTGAGTATGATACAATTCCTCAGAGTGAAATACGATGGCTTAAAATTGAGTATTTATCACACCTACAACCCAAAATCTGGAAATGCTCAGTATAAGATGATTTAACAAAAGTAAAATTGCACATTTTAACATTTTAGTCGTTTTAGTCATTATCGGCTTTTACTATTATTGATGGCTGTGTTTTTTTTATGTGAAGCACTTCGAGTTGCGTACTTGTACATATGAAAAGTGATAAACAAATAAAGATGGATTGGATTGGTTTATATTTTAGAGATGGAGCCTGATAATTTAGGTACATTTTGATTTTACAAATGATTAACCCAAGATTAAAATTTTCAGTTGATTGACCAAATAATCATCCTACTTATTGGCGTCTTTCGTACATGCGCTGTCACTGTAGTATTAACCTGTTGTGTTATGTTCCACATAGAAAAGCAGTACAAATCCATAGAAAAATATTTTCTGTAACCCTCTGTGCGTGCACAAAAATCAACAGATAGATAACAGACTTAAAGAGAAATTCAGAGGCTGGTGTGAAGTTAAATCCTCTAAACTGCTGTTGTAACTCTCATAAAGGAGTTATTTCTTCTGACCTCATAAATAATGCAGAAAGAAAGCTCCAATTACTGCTTCACATTCATTTATATTCCACAGTGGCAGCCACAAAGTTTTGGCGTAAGTTGAAAAGGTTTTGAACATGAAGCAAAGAAGCTAATGAAACTTTCACAACAGAAAAACACATCAGTGTGGTATTTGTCTACAACACAACAGATGTCATTAAATTAATTTGATTTTATAGCCCAAACAGTAACATATAAATTATTAATTAATACAATGAATTCACAGTTTACAGAGTCGTGAAAGAAGTCTAATTGAAACTGAGCTTTCTTGTGTGCAGCTGACCTTTGACCTCCCCCAGACTGCTGCTGTGTATCTCCTCAGACAGATTGATGCCTCACAACTTTAGATCCGACACATGAAGGTGACTCGGTCTTGTTGTGGTGTGTTTGCTCCGTCTGGTGAACTGTGACCTCAGTGATCCTCCTGGTGAGTCCCGGGTAGTCTGATCTGAGCTCAGCCTCCCGGGGGGCTAGGGGAGGGGGGGTCAGCTCGCTCCCACAAACACACAAAACAACACTTGACCTTGGTGTGCGGCCATAAAGTCAATGATAATAGCACCTACTGCGGCGTCTGTGGTGTCTGCTTATTTTTCTTCTCTGCATGCATCATTGCAGAGACGACTATTCAGCTGCAGAGGGGTGCCAATGAGGGAAATCTGCCTCGGATTTACGGCTTTGATGGTGTAAAATTAGGGAGGAATCACGCTCAGATATCCCCAGTGCAACCTTCCAGGCAGACTCTGCAGCCTGAATTTCATGAGTGTGTTTGTGTGTGTGTTTGGATGGTATGTCGGAGGCAGTCTGTGATTAATGACCGCAGCCTCTTTTCTCTCCTGCACGCACTGCTCCAGATTTTCAATCGCGTCCACAGTTCAAAGGTCAGAGCTGGAGCTGATGGTTGAAGGGCGTTGTTCTCTGAGAATCTCGCCCGGCTCGCGACCCAGGTTTGATCCTGAGGGGAGCTTACCCCCCGTCCTCGTCTTCCCTCTCCGCACAGAGCAATCGGTTTATGGCGAGGCGTGTGGTACCTTGATAGCAGCGCTTTGAAGCGGTCCGGGGAGAGAAGTGTCTCTGAAGGCAGGAAGCGATTAGATAACCTCGTCCAACCTGCTTTACATCTCCAGGTAGTGTGTGTGTTGGAGCAGACCTCTCACACACTCGCACTGATATCTGCATTCATATGACATAATTCCACAGCCCTTTTGAAGGCACTGACACAGCTTTCCACTGTCTCTCTTTTTTTCAATTATTCTCTTTATGAATGGACTCAACATTTAGAATCAGAGAAAACAGAAAACGTTCATTTGAAGAACCAGACACTCGTCTCAGGGTATTGTGGAGAAAAAACAAAGCAAACGGGAATTACTATTGAATTCTTCAGGAGGCCAAATAATTGCTGGAGTTGCTCAGTATGCTGAATGTGTACATTTTCCATTTACACAGCAGCATGTGAACACAAAGTAAATCAGTACAAATGATGAAGCAGAGAAACTAACTTCTGTTTGTCTGGTGAGGACTTATCATAAACTTACCAAACGTGCTTTTTCAATGCAGCAACTTCTGGAGCTGAGAAATGAAACCGATGCACAAAAATGCATGCATGAAAAACTGCAGTGCATCAAGAGACAATTAGAGGCTGACTCCAAGAGACTATCGCCCATCGATCACCATGTTAAAGAGACCTAACAGTGAAGCAGAAATAAACACGTTTGCAGCCTGGTTTAGGTCTCTACAGCTCAATTCTCTTTTTATGACGACTGTACTAGCTGAATTTATACATCTCACCAGCTGACATAAGATTAAGCTTTAAAGTACATTGCTATCATTGGTTCTTTGGGTAACAGGTGGGAGCTGCTAGCTATCTGCAGCCAATTCAGTCCCTGAGACGTGTCTGTGGTGTTGAAGCCTTTTTGAGAGTTTTGAGGTAAATATTGTGCGAATAATCTGTCTTACCGTGACATCTGTTTATTATAGGAACAAACTGTCCAAGAAGTCAGACTATGTCCAAAATCACAAATTCTTTCTCTATGCCCAATATACCATCCAGAGAGTTCTGTCTAGAGGACGTCAAAACCCTTGACTCATTATGTGACAGCTGTTTTTCTGGAACTTTCGTGGTCGTGGTCGTGCTCTTCTCTTCTCATCTGCATTGTTTTACTTTAAAATGCAATGCGTGATGATGATAATATTTGGTGACCAGCGACTGTGACTCTACTTTTCAAAATGCATTGTGGGTTTCAATCATAGACTGTATAAATAATGGACATAGCATCCGTGACATTACACATCTGTTTCTGAACACTGTTTCGAAGCCAATCGTCGATGGGAGCTATATTGGAAATGCTGAATGCCCTCTAACTTCTGTCGAGCTACTGTGTGGTAAAGAGGCAGGCCTTTAGCCTCCCAGCTAAAAGCTACTGTGTTCCCGCCTGTCAATCAAGTCAGTCATGTCCTTAAATGGGCAAAACTGGTATACTTAATATCTTCTGAACCGTTGCGTTTGAAAAAAGAAATAACCCCCTGCACAGTGTGTGCCGATAGAGAAATTAGCTACATAGACCCAAGCTGTTTTTTGAACTAGGCTGTAAACATGTTTATTTCTGCTGTAAAGATCGTCTTCTTTGAATGGGTGTGTATGTGGTTTCTGGTGTTTCTGCAGCCAGCCTCAAGTGGACACTCGATGAATTGCAGTTTATAACACTTCTGCATGGGCTTCATATTTTGAGATCGCAGGTTGCAATGGTTACAATGAGTCCACTATATGAGTATAATGTTTTTAACTGGACTGCAAAGTGGCAGATTCTTTTACTTATTATTTACTTATCTCCTACTGATCAATATCTGTGCTCACCTGGCTTGTTAGCTTGCTCAGTGTTTGTCGTAGAGGTGTTTTTCTGTGATGTGTGTACTGTATACGGTAGTCAGATTTGTTGCAGGCTATGCCTCCAGGAGCAGCATGAGGTTTAGTACCTTGCTTAGTGACATGGCACTATTTTAGTCAAAATCTTTTTATTGAGATACAAACAGGGTATACGTGAAGTGCAGTGCTGATCAGTCAATGGTATTAGAGGATGTTATAAATAAACACCAAACGCAGTTAGCAGTCACATCTACATGGGAAAAGTGAGAGACATGTGCAAAGGGAAAGAACCAATAACTGCACATGGTAAGTAGATGAAGCATGGACATACAACAACAGCTTGTGTTACTGTTTTGCTTTTTAGGTTAAAGAAAATATAAAGGTAAACAAAAAACAAAACAATAAACAAACAGAAACAACAACAACAACCATTATAAAACAATCCCTACCTTGTCACTGCCAGTGGTATCATGAAATACTTTTCCCAGTCCCATTAAAGACCTAGTTGTACTTCTGAAAGAGAGAGATGATGAAGCTGCATCTGAATCATGGTTTCAAAGGTTTGCGTACAGAGTCCAGAAAGGATCCCCAAATTTCAATAAACTGTGCATTTGAATGTTGGAGTGAGAATCTTATTTTCTCTGACATGGCACTATTAAGCCAGGAGGAGCAGGATCAAACAGCAGATCTTCCAACTCAAAGATGGCCCGCTGTACATCTGAGCCACTGTTACCATGAAACTTATTTGTCTGGTCAGAAGGTCGACCTCGGTGCAGTGATTGTAGCATGAAGCTCACGTTTTTCTTCCTTCCAGTTTACAAACTTTAAGAGTCATAGTGACGGCGCTTCATGAAACAGTCATAAAAATATAAAATATAGACACTGCATTGCATTTTCATTAAAGGTGTAGTCAGGTGAAGCAAGACATGGATCCAGACAGTCCAGAGGAGAGGTGGTCTGTGAGGAAGAATGGGGCAAACATAAAGGACTTGCAGATTGAAGCTTGTGTCTTGTACATTTTTCAAAGTCAAATATAAGTGTTACTAACATTGATTATGTCATGAACACAACAAATCGTCCTCGTTTATAGTTTTCTCTTTATTCAGCCTCTCTTTTTGGTAGAGATCAGTTAGAAATACAGGATGAGTTTCAGCTTCAGATTGGTAATAACAATCTCAAACTCTGTTTTCAAGTAAGCATGTCAGTAAGAGGACTCGAGAGGACTTTGACAGATTGACACATGAGGAGATGACACTTTATTAACTGTCACTTTTGTAGTTTTGAACTTCAGTCATGGTTTTGTTTTCTCTTCAAGGCACAATTTATTTATTTATTTATTTATTTGCGAAATAAAAAAAGGTTTTATAAATCTGTGGCTCTGCTTCTCTAACATATTTTACATCCTTTGCACATCGCTGCTGATATTTGGGACATTTTACCCTTTTTGATTGTGGACAAAAAAGAGCTGATCGACTCTCAGAGATTTCTGTACTTGCAATTTTTTTTCTTCCCAAGAAAGAAGCTGGAATAAGGAAACGTGTTTTTTTCTTGAACCCTTGTATGGAAAGTTTGTCGCAGAGGTTGAATTTAGAGAAACAACGAAAGTTATTTAAAGTGCATGAACACGTCTCATTATATCTGTATGTTTAGTAGATTAGGGATTCAGTTTCAATGTCTCAGGCCTCGATGTGTCATGTTGAAAAGATGGTGCACAGACTATGCTACAGTCTGGTTCTGACTGGATACATGCAGGCGTTTGGATTTGGAGCTGTATGGTGATAGATGTCCTCGCTCTCTAACCTGATGATGGGCATGACTGACCAGTGAAACAGAGTAGGCTGTGCTCCTCGCTCACAGAAGGAGGAAACAGTGGAAATGGAGAGGAGGAGGAGGAGTGTGTGCATCGGCAGTGATGGATCTGCCATCAGAGCTCACGTCTGCTGCACAGTCCGACGGTCACGGCGCCCGCTGATGGGAATTACCAGCCATGTCCGTTATCTCCTCCTTTAGATCTTTCCATCCTGTAAGGTTACAGTGAGCGGCCATGCGCTCGCTGTCGCCCCGCTCCACAGACATGTATGGATGACTTGCAACAAAATCAATGAGTGATGAACACTCATGTGAGCCCTCCGAGCCGGCTTTAGACCCATATATTGGCTGATAGTATTGGACTATCTGCAGCAGGGAAATTGTTGCAGTAGAACGTGAATGGATTTTATCCAACAGTGTAAAGCCTGCATTGAAACTAGTTTTGTCCTGTCATCACAAATTTATATTGCCAAATGCTCTGTGTACGGTTACAGTGGGTTTTCCATCCAGTCCTCTGTATAGGTATAACATCCTGAAAAATACTGAATTTATTTAAAAGACATGTTGGTGAACTTGTTGTTTGGACACCAGTTATTACCTGAAACGGGTACAACCACATTTGCTGTATTCGTACGTTTCCATGTTGACCTGTCAAACAAAGGATCTCCCAGAAAAATAGTCAAACCAGATGAAACATGTGAAATGCAAACAAATTCCCCCTTTACACGCAAAACGTTGAAGTTTAAAGCTACTGCTATAAACAAAAAAGATGCAAAAACTGCAGATCTTCGAGAGTCCACTTGAGGCTGTTGCTCATTTCTTTATTCAAACACAATGTTGGGGGGGATTTATTTTCTAACAAATCTGTTTTGAAGTTACTAAGTGATATAAAGAGGATATTTTGAGTTAGATTCACATTATCAGGGCATGGTTGTGTTGACATACAGGCTGGCAGGATGTAACTGTTTGTCAGAGGTCAGCTTTTCCAATATGGTGACTGCCTTTGAATGGCTTCAAAATACCTATTCTAAAACCAATGGGAGACACTCCTGAGACTACATTCATGTTTTATTCAGTCTATGGTTTATACGCATCTAACTTCTGGCTTTAAACAAGCACAAGCCACTATATGTTAAATAAACGGGGCAAATAAGTGGTATGTCGGTCAGATCTTGATCCAAAGGACGGGGGTTTGATCCCAGGTTCAGCTGTACACATGCTGACAGGTCCTTGGGCAAGACACCATGCCAACATTGAGTGAATGGGATTAGCTATACTAATGGGTGCTAACACATCAGCCTCTGCCATCAGTGTATGAATGTGGTGTAAATGGGTGAATGTGAGTGATGATCTTTTCCCCAATCAAATGTTGTCCATATCCAAATATTCAAAACTGATAACACGTAAAATGTTTCTCTTCAGATTTATACTCAGTGTCCAACAGTTGTAGTATATTTTAAATTTCTTACTAGACAACTTTCTTTTGAAAGCTGTGCTATGTTTCATCTTTACAAACTTTGTGGAGCCCTGCACAAGCAAAAATAAAGCCAGAACAGAATGCCGATTGTCATATTTTTAATTATCAGACCACTTCCCCAGCCACCATATTTGAAGACATAATGTTTCAAAGACATGGCCAATGAAAAGGCCATGGTTTTGTCTTTGGCGCCATGTGGTTCCTGGTGCACCTCCCCTTTTTTGCATTGGAATAGAGATGAAGTAATGTTGGCTCGGCACCTCCTCTTTTTAATCCTACCCTGGGAGGGTCTTCAGGGTGTCATCAACATTATGAGATTTCTCAAACCTCACTAGTTTCTCCAGCTCAGCACAGATCAGTCTCTTGAGGGTGAGGGAGGTGTTCCCTCTATTGGTTACACTGTGTATCAGGTCCATCGGTAATCTAAGCCTATAGCAGCATAACTAAGAGCTGGTCCATGCCTGAAGTGAAGAGGGTGTCTGCCTCCCTGACCCTGACTTGTAGACGATTCCAAAGGAGAAGGGCCTGATAACTGAAGGCTCGACCTCCCAGCAGGTGATCTGAGGGAGGCAGAATTTGTCAGGTGTGTACTCCTATTTAGTCTAAATTATAAACAAGTGGATTCAAAACTTCTACTGTAACTAAACCACTTCTTACCTTCAACACAAAACTTATATTTCAATTTATGGAAGTCTTCTGGAGTCCTGCACTGCCCGGGAGAAAGCTCTACCTGTCAGACCACATTGGGGATTAAAGCAGGCCTGCCTAGCTTTCTGAACACACCACCTATTGGAAATGCTTCTGTAACATGGCACCTAAAAAGTCAAACATTTCACCAAAGCTTTTTAGAATAGGTCCTGGAAATTCTTTCTCTCTCTGCTGCAGTCATCTGAAAAACTCTGACATCTGAAATCTGGTTACTCTAAAGTGTGCTGTTTGTAAAATGCTGTAGTTATCCACGTTCTATATCTGTTCTCCTTTTCTAATCTGTATATCAGACTTCTGCAATTTCCTGACATTAAATCTTCAAAGCGGCAACTCTGCAACACCTGCACTTCACTCTCTGACTTTGTAGTGCAAAGCCAGCAGAGGGATGTGAGCTGTGGCAGAACAGGAAGAGGAGAGGAGAGGGGAGGGAGGTGAGCGTGACTGACTCTTACACTCGGCCGGCTTCACAGAGTACAGTACAACAATCTGTCGTCTACACCCACATGTCTGTCAGGCCGGGCTGTTTGTGCTGCTGCTGTCACTCCGAGCAAACGAGCCGGTGTGTAACAAGGCCGCGGAGACGCAGACCCAAAATTGTCGACACGGATGTTTTTTTGAGGAGGAAAGAAACGATAAAGTCAGTTAGGTTTAACGGTGGACTGACAACCTCTGTGTTGTGCTCCTCTTTTCCTCGCTGCTCAGAGATGGAAGGAAAGGTAGAACAGCGTCTGTCAACATCTGAGAAACTACAAATAATACGTTCATAACTGACAATCTGAGCAGGAAAGCTGAAGATTTATGCAGCCTATTGTAATTTCTAATACAGACAGAATCATAAAAAGGAGATTTGAGTCGATTTGTTGTAATAAATGTTTGTCAGTGTGGTATGAAATCGCTCCCTAAACATTAGATTACGGAGAAAAAGGGGACAGATTGGCCGCTCTTGTGTGCATATCCACGAAACCTCTGAAACAGAATTCTCTGGAGACAAGGTTGTTGTGGGATCAACACTGATTTATGAAATAAGACACAATTATTAAACAAGAAACAAAGCTCCTCAATCAGGATCAGATTTTATTGGCCAGGTGAGTGTTCACATATTATTAGTTTGACTCTGCTCTCCATAAAAAGAATGAAACACACTTCCTCTAGATCTCAGCATGTCATGTGCCATACAGGAGGCATCAGGGATATGATCACAGCCCACTTAGATGCTCCCTACTGGTTTGATCAATTCCTGACATGTTAGAAATTTGTCAACAATGTACACTGGCACCTTGAATGCAGGGTCATGAGCTGATTCTCCATGTTCAGGGCTTCTTTTTCCTGCAGACAGTATCTGAAAGAACAGACACAGCGTGATGTGGAATAAATACAGATATGCACCAATCAGCCAAAGCATTATAACCACCTTTGTAATCTAATGCAATCCAATACAACAGCTCTACCATAAATGACGCTTTCAGGAAGCTTGTATGTTTTCAGTTTATGTTGACACATTAGAAAGGAAACTTCTGTCTGTGCGAGTTTTAAAATTAAACTTTATTGATGAGTGTCAATGCTGCAACCCAATTTAATAGTAACAGTGTGAGCACATAATTATTGAGCTTTGATTCTGTGTGATAAACCCTTCACTCATTCATGTTGACATATGAATCTTTTACCACAACACCAATACAATCCTTTGACAAGCTCGAACCAGAATTAACTTTTTCCTTTAAAAATAGAAATTAGTGAGGGACTTGTTGCCAATTTTCTTTTGGAAAAATAACACGTTGGGACCTCAGTAACATATTTTTTGTTAGCTATCTTCTACCTTTTTGTTGAGGTGTTTCATTGAGTTCAGGAGGCGCACAAAAGACGTGATAAAGAGCACAAGGTTAGCTTTGGGCTTGGTACACACACCTTTATGTGAACAGGGTGGACTGCCAGACTATGCAAAACTCGTATCTAGTGTTATTTTTACTTGATTGGAAATGACAAGATGTGAAATGTTGAAACTGAAAAATGTTATTGTTTTATGTAAACATTTGATGGCAGCAACATATTTCAAAAAGTCATTACAGGGACATGTTACCATTGTCCTGCATGACCTCTTCTGTTAGCAACACTCATTTGTGAACCTGAAGACCAGTTTCTGGAGTTTAAAGTGAAATGTTGTCCCTTTCTTGCCTGATAGAGGATTTTAGCAGCTCAACAGTTCAGGGTCTCCTTTGTCATATTTTTCATTTCATGATGCTCCAAATGTTTTCAATGGTGACAAGTCAGGACTGAAGGCAGGTCAGTTTAGCCCCTGGACTCCTCTACTAAAGAGCTATGCTGTTGTGATACGTTCAGAATGTGGTTTGACATTGTCTTGCAGAAATATGTAAGGTCTTCCTGAAGAAGTCATTGTCTGGATGGCAGCATATGTTGCTCCTAAACCTGTTTATATTGTTCAGCATTAATGGAGGCTCCACAGATGTGTAAGCTACCCATGCCATGGAGGACACAGCATCCATGATTTCCAAAAAGAATGTCAGATTCATCAGACCACAGGACATATTTCCTCTTCCCCTCAGTCCATCTTAAATGGGCTCAGATCCAGAGAAGTCTCTAGTGTTTGCAGATCAAGTTTAAATATGGATTCTTCTTTGCATGGGTCAGTTTAAACCTGCATTAGTGGATGCAGTGATGAACTGTGTTAACTGACAATGGTTTTGGATGTGATTTTGAGCCTATGCAGAGAATTCCACTACAGAGTCATTTCGTTTTTTAATGCAGATTGGTTTTAAGCCTTGTCTCGTTTGTACAGAGATGTCTCCTGATTCTCTGAATCTTTTAATGATATTATGTACTGTAGATGATGACATTTACTAAATATTGTAATTTTACAGAAATTAATTATTTTGAAAAGCATCTCACATTTTGGAGAATTGGGGCTTTGAGGAAACATAAATGTACAAAGGTAAAGAGACAAGTAGATATGAATCCACAACATATAGGGGACCAAACCTCAAACATTAGAACCATTTTAGAAAAGGACCGAGATCTGTTTCTTGATTGAAACCTGGATGTACCTTAGATGTCAAGTTTAAGTTTCTCTCTGTAAAAATATTTTCAGTAGGTCACCACCTCTAAAGTTCTGTTTCCAGGCATTAACTTTCTACCAGAGGAGTGATGTGATTTTTTTTCACCTTTTTTGTATTTCTGTTTCCACTAAAGAAGCACCTTCGTATCACTTTGTTTGAACTCCTGAGCACTCCGCTCTCAGCTTTTATTTTTCCCAAAAGTGAATCATTCAAACATGAAAAAAAAATTCCAAACTCGAACTGGTTTCCAGGAGCATTAACACATTTCTACTACTGCTCATGCATGGGTTAGATGAGTAAGTAGATTAACTCATGCTGAAGAAAGAAGCAGAAATTATATTTTCTCAGAAAGAAGCACAGGACTGCAGAGGGTTAAGTGCATGAAAAAGTCATTGTATCCCTCTTGAATGGTCTGAAAATGAGTGATAAATTGCTCTTATTGATTATACATACGTTTCTATGTGTCAATCAGCTGCACCCTGCTGGCTTCAATGGGCTGCAGCTGCTTTAAATTGCTGTTTCAGGTTTATATTCCAGGATTCCCATTGCTCCGGGCGCTGTGAAGAAAATTATGGAGTGTAACTTTAATGATAACAGAATTAATTTCTCTGCCAGCACACTTAAATGTAGCTTATCCCCGTTCTCTCATCAATACACTACACCGTGTCCTTTCTCTATCTGGAGCAGTGATGAAATAGACCAATCACAGCCCTTATCAGCTCCCCAATGCAGCGAATGACAGGTCCTCATTACTTACAGCAGCCCCAGAGACTGAGCTGGTATTGATTTCCAGAATTACAATTTCATTTTTTCGCCTGTGGACAGTTTCCAGAGTTTTTCCAGCGCAGGGCAGAGGAAACAGCCAGGAGGAGTGTGTGTCTGTGTGTGACAGCTGTCAATCAGCAAGATGAGAGGCTTCCTTTAGAGAGGCGAGGAGGAAGAGGAAGAAGAGGAGGAGGAGGAGGGAGCGGCCTTCCATTCCTCCTCTTATCTCTCTTTCTCATTTACCGCTCCTCTCTGTCTCCTTGTCTGCTTATCGCGCTCTCTCTGACTTTCTATTCTCCACACTCGCGCTCCTCAGACTCACATGAATAACTCTTCTTATCGCGCTGACCCCGAGACTTCAAACGCTGCCTTCCTTCCCGGGAATCAGATGTTCTCCCCCTCATTGTTTGCCATTTTCTAGATTTATTTCCCTCTTATCGTTCCAATACCATCAATTCATGTTTTCCAACCTCAGGCAGAGAAAATGGATTCCATGCAGTGTGTTGTTCAAATATACACAGTAAACACGCTCACATGCATCTCACTGTTTGCCATCAGCTCTCTCTGTTAAAATTCAAACCTGTGCTAGAGAGCACTGATTAACACCTGAACTCACAGCATTATACTGTACATCTACTGCAATGCATGCTGGTCCTGTTATGCATAAAACCATAAAACAAGGATCTGTAATATAAATACATCTGATGCTATCGCCTCAGCTTACGTCTGGACATGTGATATACATTTTTATGAAAGTAAAAATGTTATTACCTCGATGAAAAACAAGATCATAGCTGCGATGTTCTTTCTTTCTTTTAACAATTACTTGACTCAGCTCCAGCCCTCTCTGGTTTGGATGTGCGTGTTTCTCCACTTTTGCCTCTCTTTGTAAATTAAACACTTATTTAGTATTTTTTCGGATTTTAGGAAAAACATTTATGATTTTTATTTCACTGCAAATATAAAACCATTGCAAAACTGTGAGGTCAACAGTCAATTTGGCTGTCACAGCCAGGACACATAAGGACAGTCCAATAGATTAATGGCTGATAATGGGAATATGTGATTATTTATCATTCTGAAAATATAACTTTATCCCATTAGCACTATGTCCAAGGGGGTAATTATGACAGTTTCTGCATGTATATGTTGTATTAACTTTGTTAATTTAAAGATTACAAAGCTGCGGGTTCCTGACTTTTCCAAATGTTGCGTGTTTACATATTTAAAATGTTATTTATATAAATTGCACAAAAAGCAACAATGATATGATCATTTTTACCTACTTCGGCCCCAGCCAGTCATAATGACTGCCACAATTCTATTGAAACATTTTCACGCTGGGCATATGCCTCTTGGTTACTTGGTTACCATCATTGTCTCTATGAAACTTAGAGACCAGCCGTGGGCTATTGTACAGAGCAATTTCAAAGGTTTTGAATTGAAACTGAGAAAAATAAGAACTCTATTTTGGAGTTAAAGAGAAGCTCAAAAAGAGAAATGACTGCTGAGGAAGCCTGACAGTTGTTTCAGGAATTGGACAGTGCAGACGGCCGATCTATCTGAATAAGAAGCAACCGATAAAAGTGACCCGTCGTAGAAAGTTTCATCTTATATATAAATATACAGTATATCCTCAAACAATAAACACATCATTCTCTATATTGGGTATTTATCGGTGATACAATTTGGAATCTGGCAGTCAAAATGACCTCTCATGGCCTTTCTAGTAGAAACCCTTCTAGTGTCAAAACAAGCCATAAATGTTGCTTTCGTTTGCTTTTTAACAAGCCTTCACATTCTGATGCAGTAGGTGGCGATTCAAACCGCAATTAGAAGAAAAACAAGCAAGCAACAGCAAGCTGATGAGAGAGGGAAAGTGACATCACCGGTGTGGATGTTTTCACTGTTTTAGGATTTCACAACTCAAATGTATTAAATATGTGCTGCGAGTATTCAGGGAGGAGGAAAAAAGTCTTCAAGTTTTTACTCAATGAATCTGTTAAGTCCTTTGCAACTGAAATCATGTGTAAAGTTACAAATAAACAGGGACACTGAAAGAGCATCATGTAGCAAAATCAATAAATGAATGAATAGACTAACAAAAATTATCTGCAATGTTCCTGTCTTGTCGTATTTTGCAGCAGCAGTAATGGCTCTTACTGCAGTCCCCTTCACATGTCCATCATCTCCAGACAGCAGCTGATCGGTCTTTTTTACATGTAGGGAGCGTCAGATAGCAAACTGAACGCCTTCCTTTTCTGTGAGCACGCTCAGTGAAGCAGTTTGCAACCACCTTGGTGGTACCTGTTATCTCTAACTGGAGCTTCTGGTTTTATTGAGCCAGCGTACTCAAAGTTTTTTTTAAGTAAATACTTTTGGATGTTTCTCTGCTTTGAAACCTTGTGTTTACCATTCAGACTCATGATGCAGGAACAGTAAACCCTTTCATTGCAGCGTGGATGATTTGCTCTTTGACTGTTTTATTTAAATGAAGCGGCCCTTCTGTGGGGATTCATCAACAGTTGTTTCTAAACTGAACTAACTCAGCTAATTAAAATAACTGTCTCAGAAGTCTTTACAATGAGATTAAAGTGTTATTTAAAGAAAGCATCCTGGGAAATTAAAAAGAAATAACAGACGTGTGAGATCGCTGTTTCATTTCCCTGAATGCAGGTCTGACTCTGCTGCTGAAAAACGTAGAATTTCTGGTTTTGGAGTATGTTTGAAGGGAGTGATGTAACAGCTGCTTCTCGTTCAACACAGCATCTTCATAATTAAAAAGAGGTCCATTTGTTCATTTGCATTCCTTTTCTGTAATGTTATCAGGAGCTTAGGATAACTATCTGAGCATGTTAGGGACAAAAACGAGAACTTTAGATTGACAAACTTTGATGAGATGCATCGACCAGCCTTTGACTGCACATAAATATGAACAGCTAGCCTCTATTTCCTCCTTGCTGTCAAAAAGGGAAGTCAAAATGCAGCTGCTGACTTATCATACTGCTGACATAATTTGGTACGTATAAGCAGAAGTGATCCAACAGGTGGAGTTGCAGGACTGACATCCCATCTCTTCCACCAACCAAAACCTAAATTGACCTTATCCATAAATCATTGTCGCTCCCTCAGGTGGGTCCAGTCCACAGCAGAACAGATTCCTCTGTGGGTTTGAAGCAGACACTCACCGTTATGTAAGATTCAATAATTCTTTTGTTAGTGTTTTTTACATCGTTACTCCTCTACTCTGATTATCCGGTGAACATAGCGCTGCATGAGCCTCATTGGTCAACAAAGCTGTCAATCATAATGTCACATCCCTGCTTTTTAACATCAAATAACAGATAAATGAACACGTTGACGTAAACAGCATGAGAAGAACTAACTATGACAGAAACCATTTTAGACAAACATTTATTTGATGTGTGTTTGAATTTTATAGTTTGACCCATGTCCCATTTGTTAACATTGAGGAGGCGGGCTTTATGACCTATGCTGAAGAGGCTTTTTGTGCCTCACTATTAGGAGACAGTTTTGCTATCTGGCTTTAAAAATGTACAGGATACATTTAAATCATTTTTATAAATCAGAAGTTATTCACATGAAAATAAGATAAAGCATCACTAAGATGTAAAAACATGAGGAAGACATTTATTCCAAGATTTGTTTTGGTTGCTTGAAGACAGCAAAGTTTATTCGATGTACAAGCTGCTGTGAAAGTCTCATTTCAGTTTGAGTTCTTCGAGGTAAAGTCGTTGGAGGTGAGTTAAAAGTTGATGTAAACAGTGTCTGATTTTAATAAACCTTCCTGAGTTTAGACCTTTCTCTCCGTCATTCTGTGCGTCTCCCCCCTCGTCCCTCATCCTGTGTATGCTCCAGCATTTATCAAATCAATTACTGCTGATGGGAGTTCCTCCTAACAGGTAGTGAGGTGTCTCGGCACTAATTCATCCTGTCGCTTTGATGGATTCGCTCCCCACTCGCTGAGCGTCGGGCCCGCAGCTCGGGGAGAGCGGGGCCGATCTGTCAGGCCTCACAAGCCATTACTTAAAACATTAGCTGTTCAGGACACAGGGAGAAAGCTCCACTCTGATGATGGAGAAGAGGTGGACACAGACTTCAGATCAGTCTATCCAGGAGTTGGTGATGTAGTAGGAATATGCATGAAGCAGGAGGAGCCCTCAGGTTCCCCACAGGCATTTTAACCATGTTCAGCACAGAGGGAAAACTTATAAAAGGCTGCATTAAGCTTCTAATCCTGCAGCTGTTGGAGGAAAATCCCACTGGATCCACGGGAAGCTGGAAAAAGAGTCCAATAATGTGTTCAAACACCAGAGGAAAACTCTACTTTAGTTTTATTATGTTGATTTGATGAAAAAGCTTAGTGCTCTAATGTATTATCAATACATCCGTAAAAAGGTGTGTCACCTTGTTTACTGAATTATCTGATTTTGTCATTAACCGCTCTCGCTTTGCGTCGTCTCTGCCTGTTAAATCAGCTCTACAGAACTCACTTTTTTTGGTGTTAATGCTAAATGCTATTGCTGCTTTTAATTACTTCAACACATCTTTTGTGGAAAGATTAATTTTTTAGGTGACTTAAAAGACTTCTGTTGAAACTTGAGGACTTTTTCCTCCTCTCTGAAAACTTGAGCAAATGTTTTACAAAACACAATTGTGTTATCCTCCTCTGAAACAGAATAAACATGCACACCAGTGATGCTGATGGCAAGATGGCTTTGCAAACAGACTCAAGTGGACACTAGAGGAACTGAAGTTCCTTTCACTTCTGTCTTGGCTTCTTTTTTCAATCTATGGTCTGCACACAAAATACAGTAGCTCCCTAGTTTTTGTAATTTAAAATGAAAAATAAAAAAAGTTTTGGAAGGAAACCAGGCCAGACAAACGTTGTTTCTTAACATATTTCATGTAGTTAAACTTTTCCTCCATCTCTGAATGAACATGTGGCCCCGTCTACGTTAGCAGGTGGAGACGAGCAGATAAATTACTTTTAGATTAATTAGACTTCACATAAGAAGCAGATTAAACCCGATGTCTGATGATGTGCAGACACTTTGAGAAGAGTAACAGCAAAGCAGGAGTGTAATGAGTTGTAATGAATTACTGCTGTAAGACAGTAATAAGTAGTAAAATTACTTTTTGAGTAATGAGCCCCACATTGAACTGAGCTGGATCAGTAATGCTGCAGCAGAATATCTCCTGTAGTTCCCCAATAAAACTCCAGTTTATATCTGTGACTCAGCTAAAATTTAAAAACTCTTCTGCTCTCGGTCTCGACTTAATGGCTCAGGCACTAAAGAAAAAAAATGAAGCGGAGGTAATTGGATGTGTTTGCTCGTGCAGATTTTTAACAGTCAGCATAAATGCAGAGTTTAGTCTGCAGGAGGAGACGACGAGGGAGGCTCTACTGTACTGATAGTGTGTGTCCGATGAGGAAGCCGAGCTCACCGTATCATGTTGTGGTGATTGACAGAGCGAGTAACAGCTTTAACAACATGACAGCGTGTCAGAGGAAAGCAGGATCCTCTTCCACATGTTTGACGCCTGAGCACCATTTCTCACGAGCTCCCTGTGCTCATCTGCGCGCGGTTACACTCACCAACATAAAAAGCAGCTGTCAATCATAAATCATGTCCTATCATTAGTGAGACATTAGCGTTCACTAATTTATTCCTCACCCTGCAGGAGCGTTTACGTATTTGTCTGAATGTTTAACACAAGGAAATATTTTTAATCATCACCCTGAGGATCCTGTCTAATGAATCATGCATTTTAACTCGGCTGTGCTCCGTTTTTTCACAGTTTCTCTGTTTATTTAGCTTGCTAAGACCAACAGCGAGGAGGTCGAACACACACACACACCAGCTGAGCTCCAGCTCTGGCTCGTAGTGAGGAATGCAAGGATGGAATTGGCTCTCTAATCCCCCCCTCTTTTTAAAAAGTTGGACTAAATCCTCAATGGCTGTGAGCAGCTTTCCGTCAGCAGGAGAAATAAGCGCGTACAGCTAATACTGCAGCTGTTCAAATGACTGTGAAATACTGTGGAAAATCTCTGCAGCATCACATCAGACAGTTCAGAGCCAGATTCAAATAGAGGAGGGCCACTCTGACTGTACGTGTGTGTAAGTGTGTGTGTGAATGTGTGGGTGGGGTGGAGCAGGATGATTCGTGGATCAGGCAGGCGCAGCTTAGTTCAACGCATGGAAATCACAGATGTCTCCATATAAAGACAGCTGTTTCTGTATGGATTAGTAATGTGTCTTGGTTCAACATCACAGACTTATTGATCAAGAGCAAAGCTTCACATCACAGCAACAAGCATGCAATGTGAATAACATGGAGGGGTTATTTTTATAGCAGACAGCTTCACTGTAATAATCAGAAACATCAGCTGTAAATCAAGATATGCTGAGTCGTGTTGGAGTGTCTTTTCCTGCTTATTTTGCAGTTTTTACTTTGTAAACATATATCTCATGATGTTTAAGTCAGATGCCTCTGTGTTCTCCACAAACATAACCCTTTTTTCTATATCATGGAAGAGGTCACTGTGTAAATACTCCTTGGCTCATGGGCTACTGTTTTGTACCTGTGATTTGGCATTTGGCCCGCACGCCTTCCTCTCCTCTGGAGTCGGAGTCACTGTATATGAATTAAATGGTAGGACTTGTATTGCAGCATCTCTGGACTGTATCAAAAACAGATGTAGTCAATGTTCAATACACAGAGGTGAGTGGACAAGTGTTTAAAACTTTTAGTTAGGCCACCTTTTGTTCTTTCTTTTGGAGCCAGGAGTGAAATTTGCACTGCTGCACTATTATCCAGGATGGTTATTTACACAATTGACCTCACACAGTATCAAAGAAGACCTGAAACCAGAGATTGAGACCATAAACTCATCGGGAGAATGTTATTTCATAGACCAGAGATATACTTGTGGTATAGCTTTGCGTAAACGTACACATCTGGCTGTATGAAGGTAATTGTAGACATACTTGACACTTGACATGCACTTCATGTGTTATTTGAGGAAACCTCCAGAGAGCATGCCATAAAGCATAAAGAGTGTATATGACTATTGGTTGTGTGGGATGTGAACAACAAACATGCCAACACTTGAGGAGGTTACTTGTAGTCCAATGTTAAAGCCTCCAATGTTTTTTTCAAGGGAATGATCATTATATCTGTCACATTCATTTCGGGCCAATCAGAGAAACAAAACATATGATGTAGTGTGTGCACAACCACTGAGGACAGGCAAGCTCGGCAGGCACGGGTCCTATATGCTCGCTGTTAGCTTCAACTATACTTCAGTCCAAAGATGATTGTCTGACATGGAAATACACAATTATACTGTTATTTCACTTTCCATTTGTATGTGACTTGACCTCATCGACGACAATCCCCTCTAAGTTTTCATGATACATCTCTAAAGAGAGCATATTGTACCACTTCTGCTTAATCTGAAATTAAAACTGCATCCCCTTCAACCTCTTCATGGGCCGCCACTGTTTACAGACTTGCAGCCGCTTCTAAACACACCCATATACCACCTCTTTTTACTCAAATGATGCTGATTGGTCCGATCATTCTCAGACCTGGAATAAGCTTATCAGCTTGAGGCTTTGCAAGATGGATGCACCTGATGACAGACATGAAATCTGGACAATCCATCTGCTTTGCTAAGTTCATCAAGGTTAAGAGTTACTCGTGGATTTGCCTGACGAGGGGCTTATTCGAGTGACAGTTTGGCACTTTCACCTGGAGACTAAAAGTCCTGGGCCTCACCTCTTCACAGAAGGTTGAGTCATCATTTCTGATATGGGGAATCGTTTGGCTTCACAACATCTCTCTAGAAACCAATGGCTGACGTCACTGAGACGACATCCATGTTTCAAAAGAAGGGGAGCCAGACTCTTCTCAGCAGATTGATCTGTTTGATGTATGCGATCTGCCACTATGGGGTATTGACCGATCACAATTAAGTATTTGACAAAGGCTGGTAATGATATGTCATTTGTCCCACCCTGAACATTTCTGCAGATTTAATCGTCTTGTTGTAGAGATGTACTGACAAGCTGGAGTCTGATACATCCATCAGCTATATTTATGAAAAACTGTTTCATGTTTTTCATTTATGAATATGAATATAGTTTTTATTAGTGTTTGAGCTGAAGTTTTACAGGTTCATTCAAGATACTCGCACCATTTTCCCCTGACATCATGCTCTCCATGAAAAAGTGCATTGTTTGCATTAAGATTAAGTTGAATAGGTTGAACACTATCTTTAGTAGTTTTCTAAGTAAGGGATAATGTATGGTTAGCTGGTAGTTATAGGAAATAGAATCCTGAAAGGGTGAGACAACCCTGACTGTTGCTAATATTGCTGGACAGTATCCATGTTGTTTAGCCTGCCAATTTAGCATGCTAACCAAAGACTAACGTTTTAGCCACATTGTTTTAATTTTAATGGAAGCAAACGGTTTTACCTCCCCTTACAGACTATGGTGTCAACAAGCAGAAGCAAAATATGCTGGAACTCTTTTACGTGGATTGATTTGACATGATGTGTGATCAGTTTTCTTCTGGCGTTGCTCATGTTAGGGAATGTTAATAACCGTTGTCAAGGGGTTTTGACCAATCAGGGTCAAGCATCTTACACAGCCTGAAGATCAGTGAGAAAGCAGGGTAACAAAAGTAAATAAATGCAGTTTTGCTTCATTTTATGGATCGCTACCTTTCAGTTTTCAAAATCTTGTGTCTTTTCAGTTTACCCAGTGAGAGACAGGGAAATCCTATTTTTTTTTATTAGATCCCCATCATTTAAACAATTTGTAACCCTGCACAATAAAACAAAAACCCCATAAATAAAAGCTTTTTTGCTTTCCCCCTGCCCCCCCCCCACCCCCCACCCCCCACACCAAACAAATGTTATACAATAAAAACAGCTTTGGTATTGCTTTTGTGTAAATGTGCAGACATGTGCAGAAAGGTGCAACATTTTCAATTACACTGCTAGCTCTCCCCAAACACAGATCAGCAAATATTACTTGTTTGTTCAGTCGTTAGCATCTCATAAGATGCACATGTTACATTTATGTCTGTTTCAGACAGACAGAGAGCAGAGGAGACAGACCGCAATGTCACCTGGTCCACGTATGACTTTTATTAGCCCTGGCCTGCAGACTGCTGACAGGGAGATTTACAACACTGCACAATGAAAAGTACGAAATAAGTATGCAAATGAAAATAGACAGACAGAGACCACCAACTCTGTAGATACACACACCACTAGATGATGAATGCTCATTTTGAGACTTTCAATTACTTTTTCTGTGCAAGCACTCATTTTGGGTGTGCAGGAGATAAAACTTCAATGAAGTGATATCAGAGCAGGAGTTATTATTGTTACATTTTTTCTGAAATGTTGTTATTTTGACATGCACTGTTAGCTGAGAAAATACCATGCATTTTTAATAGCTAATAAAACAATGCTAAATTATGTCTGCATACTGTTACCTAGTTCTAAGTCATTACAAAGGTAAAGTCAACATGCTCATCACCTGCCCTCAATCTCTTTTGTCAGGGTTGAAAGTCTCCCTCTGACAACACCCTTGGCCCCTGCCTGGCCCCCCTAGTAAAATTGGTCTAGAACCGCCACTGCTGAGCAAATGTGGAGTGGGAAAAACAATGTTAAGCACTTTAAGTTTTTAGTTTAAACATGTCCTTGTTGGATCAGGTAATCAAGTTCATCTAGGCCCTGCTCACAGGTAACACACCCGTCTTCAGTGTCTGAATGCTGAGAGAGACATTTAGATAAAAGTCACAGATGAGATTGTGAAAGTAAAAGCAGTAGAACCAGAGCCCGATTTGATGCATTAATATGTAAAAGAATCAGCCACAGAGAACACAGCAGAGGATCTTGACATTATTCAAATCATATTCTTCAGAGGGAAATACATTTCTTACTAGAAAATCTCCGCTCTGACCCCCCAATGAGTAGTTGTGTGGAGTGATAACAGAGCGTAGCGAATGCCATTTAAGGTTAAATCTAGCATTTTAAATCCACTTTCATTTGTAAGCTTCAGCTTTCCTGCCCTGCCATGAGTGTGAGTCATTTCCAGCTAATCTACACTCCACTTCCTCACAAGTTGTGTGTCAGAAACTGTGAGAGTAAGCTCCGAATATATCAACCAGAGGAGAGATGGAGACATTCTTTAGACGTCCGCATGTTTTAAGAACACCGGTCAAATGTGGCCATCAAACAGGGAAGTAAGGCTGGTCTTGTGCACTTGTTGTAGCACCTCACTTTCTTTCAGTCTACATACCAGATGGAGCTAAAGGTTGTGTGAGTCTCCTCGTTCTTCTTTTTGCCAGACTTAAGTAAGTTCATAGTCTGAACAACAAGAATTCTCAAACGTTGACAGGTTCTTACACCATAGATAGAACATCTTGGTGGATCAACCAAAAGTCGGCGAGGTACTTGATCAGTGTGAAAAGAAGTTGTGATTTCTAAAAGGCTTTAGATCAATACTGCAGCTGTCTCCAACACAGTAATGTTGAGCCAACATGTCTGTTAGCCTGTTTGGTGCATTTATTCACCATACAGTAATTATCACTGCAGGACATCAGACTATAGTTTATATCTGCTGGTTGGAGTTTGAATGACAGCTCATTCTTTCAGATGGTGTAGGCAGTGTGCATGCACAGCTGTTACCTCTAATCTCCGCTCATTGGCTCTCCTCCACAGTGCTGCACTGTTTTCTGTGCCTGTTCAGTAACGTCTCCCGTCCCTTTTTTACACTACCTGTGTGTTTATATTTGACTCACACTTTACATGTTTAAGGATTTTTGTTATTTAACTTTTTCGTGGTTTCAGCCTTTATCCCGTTAACGAACCCACCTTTGTTGATGGACAGATATTTGTGTTTTTCTTTCCACCAATCAAAGCGTCTAAACTTGACACAACCTCAGAGCAAGCTGTGGTGGATGTAAATCAGCTATGTGAGCTACAGTGATGCTGGCTCCTGGTTTTCTTTATCCCCACAAACCAGTCATGACTTTTTGTCGTATTTTTTGCTTAAAAAACAAGGTAAGGCTTTGTCACTCACGTTACGTAGCTCTCGGAATATTTCAAGAGCTAGCAAGTTATTGTTTATCATGAAAGTTTAGTTAACTTGGAACAAGGCAGGAAGACTTGCACCATCTTCTAGCAGTATGAGATGCATTTAATGTGGTCTGACCTGAAGTAAGGTAAGACTTATCCCAGCTCTGAGTTAACTTTTGTACACCTTCTATGACCTCATCTTAAGACAACTGATTGGAAAAAACCATTAAGATAGTGTGATGGTACAGCTCAGGCAGGTCCCCAACATACAGAGGCAAAGTTCTCATCTCATTGGTCGCTGGCTCGGCTGTCAAACTGCAACCATTTGGTGCACATCCTCCTCACTTTTCTCTTCACCATGTTCTCTCTCTCTTCAGCTTTCCTGTCCAATAAAGACAGAGACCAAAAACATCCCAAAAGTACAATACGCAGAGGACAGTTTCCAGAAATGATGCCAGACAATTGCAAACAGCATAAGTTATATAATTGGAAGTATAGTCCACCGTCCACACCGCCTGATTTGACGAGTTGTGAGTAAGAGTAGACTGCATACACACAGTACAACCCTCTCCTCTCTGGTCTGTACAATTAAAGCCAGTCTGTCTGAGGATGTCAGCTGCTCCTGTCCTCTGTGATTAATGGTACACAGCATCAGGCTGAAAGGCACACTGTGAGGACAATCTCCATTTTAAATGGACATTATTCCTACAAAAGCCCGCTGTGCAGCTGGACAAAAGGCGAGGTCCTGACACAGTCAAAGTCAACCTGCACCTTTTGTTCAAATATCAGGCCTTGTTTTTAGAGCGGGGGGTCTTACAATGTCAGAAACATGAATGGTTTTATAATGTTTTTTATTCTGATTCTCTGTGTGTATGCAGGTCGAGCAATGGTGACCTACAAAGTGAAATATATGAGGTTACAAAGGAGGCACCGCTCTCCTGAATGCACAATGTAAAGATAGCAGCAGGGGTGTAGCACAAATAGAAACCAAGTACACACCATGTCTCTGTTGCCCTTGTAGAGCATGAGGATGTTTATATCAGCCACCCATTGAATCCCTGGTTTGAGTTTGGTGAACCTTGGTCTACCTTCACAGGAGACATCTCAGATGCTGACGGCTATGAAATTGTTGTTTTTGGTGAGTACATATCTGTAACCGAAGCAAGAAACCATGTGGTTTCAGCCACTTTGTGACCTTTCCTTACCCCCCATCATAAGAACAAACTGTCAAGTATGGATGCAGAGGATGATGAGATATATTGTAAGATTGCCATGGTGGCTGTCCTGCACATTCTCACACACAGGAGTACTGCACTGGTGCAGAGGATGCAGCCCATTTTGAGATGAAACAAAAAGTCGTATACACTGGATTTAAGCATGTATTCTCAGTGGTCCCTTGATTGTTACTGTGGCCATGTCATTCCCAGTTTTTCAACATATTCTCATCTCCACTTTTTAAAAACCAACACCTCATTTGCCTTGTCTCACAGTCAAAAAAGGTGACAATATGTGAGGTATCTGTAACGGCATACCCATGTGGTGTTCTTTTTCCTCCCTTGCACATCATGGATCTAACTGTGACGCTTATACACAAAACAACATGTTTAAGTTTAGAAAACACACGTATGTCCGTGGTTTAATGATAACTTTATTACTTCATATCCCCTGGGGAAGCCAAGTTGGAAGACTAATAGATGAAAACTGTTGAGGACCATGGATGAAAGAGGAGCCTAAGTCTAAAGTGACTATGAGAGATAGCTCTATCATTATCCTGTCAGGATCAACATAAAGCAAATCTACGTTCTCAGTCTTTGTTTGTTTTGTTTTCGAAAACTGAGGCATCCGTCTTTTGCATCTTGAAGTCATGCATTTCTTGGTAACATCATTACGTCAAGTTACTTTTTGTACATTCTGTTGCAACACATTTCATTGTTAAAAGATGATAAAGGTTTATCTATAATTTGTGGTGTAAAACTTTCACAGTGACAGTTTTAGGGGCTCTTAGCAGTACTTACGTGTCATGTAAATTTATTCCCCTGACTTGAAGTCTCTGAATACAGGGGATGCATGTGACGCCACAGTAGATCATGGGTCACTATGGTCAAAGAGTTGCAGCTAGCACATCGCACTGAAAACACTCAGTAACAACGTCAGCGTTTGGCCTGAATGCTGCTAAAACACACAAAAAGACTAAATAAAGAGCTTAGGGGTGAGCTATGAAGCAAGATTAATATTAAAAGTGTTGATTTCAAAAATGTAAGCGTCACAAAGCCGGCTCTCTTTTAGCTAGTTTTAGCCACTTACTTAGCCAAGTTAACCTGCTGCTGAGTTTCAGCTTTAAATAGCCTGTAATGTGCTGTCTTTTCATTTAATTATGATATGATGATGTTCTCTGTGGACACTTTAGATCCTCAGCTTAAATTATATGTATACAGAAACATGTGAAACAGTGATGTTACGTTAATAAATCCACAGAATGAAGACGTGCAGTCACAGTAACACAGACTGTATGCATCACATCACAGAGCCTCTACATTCAGTCAGTGATGGATATAATCTGAACATCCCTCCAGTCTCCTTCTCTCAGTTTACCTGTTAGCTTTAGGTAAAATTAACCCTTTAAACTTCAGCAGTTCATCAATACAGTTTTAGAACGACACAGCATCGAAGGGCACTGGGTTACATTTCATTGACGTGATTGAATTAACAAGTATGTATTTCATATGTAGTACACAGAAACACTAGATTTCCATGTTTGGAGAAAAAAAATCACATGTAGGCTGCTAGTGTTGTGCAATGCACTCTGGGTAGTGCGGTCAAATGGAAAAAGCTTGAAGAACAACACTATACAGGAAAAAACCATGCAACCATTAGACATCACAGTGCACTGCACAATAATGACAGCCTATGTATGTATTTACATTTAAAAATGTATCCAATTGTATAAATGTAGAGTGTTTCTTTGTAGAACAAACATATAGAAGACAGTGATGTTGATCCAATGAGGTCAACATGTTGTAATATTCAGGGTCTTGTTAAGCCTGGTCCTAATATAACTTAAGTCTGTTTGACACCAGTTTGCAGTAAACACAATAGTAATTAGTCTGTAGATGTTTATCATTAAATTAGTAATGTAACGTGACATCTATTTGATCAAATATTACAGTATGTCTGTTTCTTTTCATGAAGTGGAAGTATCAGTTCTTGTCTGTACTTCTGAAGTCGTTCCCCTCACTGATGGCAGCCATGTCGTGCACTGCTTTCCGCTCAGTCTGACTGAGCGAGTGTGTCCAGGAGGGAAAGTGGCGTTACATCATACCCTCTATAATCATGAGACATCTGTCCTCATGTTTGTTCAGCACCTCAGCAGACTGCAGAGTGTACCTGGTTTCATTTTTCTCCTTCTTTTAGGTCATTGTGATACACGTCGTCATAGTTACAGTCTGTCTGAAATTATGTGACCCTCAGACATACCTGTTTCCAAGCCAATCTGAATAAGACGTCTGACTTTTTCACGGGTCTTTGAGTGCCATCCCTCGTCAGAGTGCTTTGATACAATGACGTCGCGTGGCCACGCAGTCAGTGGAGATCCGCTGAAGTGAGCACAGATCTGATATGGAATTAAAGGGCCAATTAGTCCTCAGGTAACGGATAAGAGCTCATGTTCCTCTGCTGCTAAGCTTTGATGAGGCGAAGAGAGAAAGACAGACATGGCATGAAATCCGGAGCGCAGCGTTCACTTAGCGGCCTCCACCCTCTGGCTTCAGACACGACACAGCCCTTTGATTTTCCCATTAGCAGCCGGGGTAGACGAGCCACTGCCTAAACCTACCTGGCTTATGATGTTCAAAAATGGGCAGAGGAGATAGCGTATGCCCCTCCCCCCTTCCCCTTGCAGAGGGGCTTCAGTCAGCCTGATAAGGGCTAATCTCAGCGAGCTGCTGTTCATTTACAGCTGAGCCTCCCCAGAATCCACATTAATGTAGCGTGGCGGGCCTCATATCCACTCGTGCCGGCCTCTCAGAGGCTGCAGCCGCTCTGAGATGCAGGTGAACACTCGGCTGGCTTCATTGGAATGAAAATGAACTGCCACCACAGGAGTGTGTCGAGGCGCTGCAGCTGGGCAGCATGCTTTGAATAGGAAGCAGCTGGTGTGAATTTAATTGGAAAAGAATGATAAGGCTGTGTTAAAGGCATTGATTAGACATCACTTTGATTCTATTAGAAAAAAAAAGCTGTGGGAGTACTTTCAATTATAACTTCACAGAATCTCCTGAGTGTTCATTATTCAATTATTAGATTATTACAGCATTTCACTGAAGCTCCTGTGAGGACGTTCCTCTTCTGTCTATTATGGCGCCCCATGTGGATGAAGCAGGACCTCTTGACTCTTTGATGATCTTACCCTGAACATACGTGAGTCATAATTTTGAACAAAATACTTCATCCTTTTTCCTTTGTCTGCAACACAAATCACTCATTGAGAATTTTTATCATGGGAAAAGAAAAGTGTGTTTCTGTTTAACACCTGGTGTGACGCTGTCCCCACTGCTGATGCTGCTGCAGACTCATTCATTAAACTAACTGCTGATGGTCTTGTTTGCTTTTGTAGCTCGCATAAAGACACTGATTAATTTCAGGCTCATCACAGCTGCTTTCAATTCTCAGACATTTATTTTTTCTTGTTAAAGTTATGGTTCTGGGTATTTTTGCCTTGATTCATAGGACAGCTGAGGAGGGACAGGAAATGTGAGGGATAAAGAGTGGGGGAAGACTTGCGGCAAAGAGTCATGGTCACTGTGATGAGGACTATAGCCTCCGTATTTGAGGTGCACGCTTAAAGTCTTAGGCCAACCAGCATGCCAATATTTATTTTTGTTGTATTTCTACTTGCAGACTGAAGCCGCAGTTGGGATCATGTTGCTATTTAATCTTTTTTTTTAATGAAATGATTGAGAATGCAGTTACTTAATAAGCCTACATGTATTAACAGCATCACCACAAAATGGGTTGTAAACTTGAAATGGTACAAATAGGACTCTTTTTGCAGTATTTCAATCTGACATTAAGAGCTGACAACTCTGTTTTTACACCTAATGGTGGGTCAGTCCAGGTGATGGTAACTTAAGCATTGTTAGCAGTGTTTTTTTCAAGCATTGGACAAATATTGACAGTTCTCAAATGTTTGTAGAGTCAAACTTTACAGAAACAAAGGAATGCCTCTATCAGTTCTAGCCAAATCCATTCATTCGTCCATACATCAATGTTTTCTGTGGCTTTACTCTCAAAATTGCAAATGAACCGGACTGAATGACCAATGATCCACCAGCTGGTGAAGCAGCAAATAGATTGCCTTCCTTAGGGGCTGATCCAAAAAATACCCTTGCATAACTAAAAGCAAAAAGAAGTATTGAATGTGGTCCATTTAATATGGAAAAATCTGACAGTAGTGGGTTGCACAACACTTTGATACGCACTAGATGTATCTGACCCCTAGACTGTAAGGTCAAGCCCCTTGATTTTTACAAATCTAAGCCAAAGCAAGAGCGCCTTCCACTTTCATTCAGTCTAATGTCAAGCAGAGGGCGACTGCACTGTTTGCAAAAAAGTTACATCATAGAAATTTTCAGCAGCTCTGTCCCTGTAATTTTCCAAACTTGCTTGTTCCCTCATGTCCCTCAGAGTGAAGTCTTCCCTGTTGGATGAGAGGGTTGTGGGCAGGATATGGCTCTTGAGAGGCAGGACATGAAATCAAAGTACGCTGTGATGGCAGAGGAAGAAACATGAATTTACACTATGATGACAGTTTTTACATTTACATCGAGGCTATACCTGCAGACATTGTCACTGTTCTCGTCTTTTATTCATCATGTCACTCTTTCAGGTTTGCAATAGTTTCATGAAATACATATCATTAACCCTGCCAATGCTCTCATGGTAAATGTTTCCGAGGAAAAAAGTCTGATTATGTCAGGGTGAAAATATTGGCTCTTAAGAAGTTTTTAGGAGTTTTGTGCATGTGAAACAGTCTATGACTAGTCTGTTAGTGTTGTTTTCAGTTGATTAATTAATTTCCTTCCCAGTAAATATGGTCCCAGTCTCTAGTTTCTCTTTAATTCAACGTGGTCCTATTTTTTAAAATTAGTCCCAAAAAGAATACATCTGAGATAAAAGGGCAGGGTAAGCTCAAAGCCTGGGACCACTTTGTGATTTGAAGCTAGTCCTGCCATCGTCACTTCTAACTAAAAGAACAAAATGAGAAACAAAAACCTGAGCCTCAAAAATGGCGCCCCAGAAACCAATAGGAGATGTCAACCTCTCATCTCCTGTTGAGGATTTTTTTCCAGTAAAATGTTGTTTTCGGATGACTGATTCTGTTACTGAGGCCTTTCTGTAAACAAAGTGACAGGAATGCCAACATTGCTGGTTGACTGTTAGAACACTAATAAGAGAGTAATGTATTCCACTGTTATCAAGTCATCAGTTTTATTAGCTCTGCAGTTTGGTCACATCGAGGAAAGCTATTTGTTCTTATCTGCCTTTTGCAAAAATAATCATTTTGTGATGGTGAGTATTTTCTAAAATCTCACTGTGTCTAATCCACTCAGGCCTGCAGTCACTGTGGATGCTGATAGCAGTCAGACACTCTGCATTTGTAATCATGAATTATTCCAGTCTGCTCCCCAAGGCCACGTTTAGTTTTTAATGTTCCCAGCCTTGAGCCCACGTCCTTTCAGACTTGATCTTGGTCTCTGACTCTGTTGAAGGTTGGCTCCCCTTATTCCTGCCTAACAAGATGATATCAACCTGAATACATTCATCAGTCAGACAGACAGACAAACTTCTGACAGGGCTGCATGTGTGTGTTTCAGACATGTCTTTGACCTGCTGCTTTACTATCATGTTCAGGTAAAATGTAATGTCATCTTCAGGCCATACATTATGAATAGATGTGTTTCAAGGCTCTATCGTACACATGGCACAAAGACATCGCCATGCAGCACGTGTCATTGAGAATTTCTGCAAGTGAATTTATGCCTACATTAGCGTCTATGAGTGTGTTGGTCTTAAAATGAGGAGCAGTCAGAAGCAGGGTGGGGTTATGTTGTCTTGAGAAAGCAGAACAACAAAAACCTGGTCTAAAGTCTTAAGTCAGTGGTGCCGTACTCTTAGTACTTTGTTCAA
Source organism: Notolabrus celidotus (assembly GCF_009762535.1). Classification (NCBI taxonomy): domain Eukaryota; kingdom Metazoa; phylum Chordata; class Actinopteri; order Labriformes; family Labridae; genus Notolabrus; species Notolabrus celidotus. Next base: position 7,961,039 of record NC_048287.1, on the reverse strand, counting down.
AAGTGGTGTCTGATTTCCACCTTGTAGCTTCCTACATTGTGGAGTTTGAGCTAAACAGAGGTACGATCCTAAAGCTACACAAGAGATTTTGCATTTGGCCTTGAGCTACTTTTTACAGAAGAGGGCAACTTTGATTCTGACTGATTCCAGTACTTTTAAACTTCTCTGAAGATAGTCTTGTATTAAAAAAACGATTAGCTTGATCATTACATTTTGAGTTTTATCCCATTGTGCTCATCACAGCAGCTCCGTCTTTTATTGCTGTAGTAGAAAATTAGAAGGTATTTGGGACAGATGTGGCTAAGTGCTAAAGTGGATTGTCTCTCAATCAAAAGGTGGACGAATTGATCCCCGGTTCCAGCTTTGGTGACACACCCAACCCATAATGCTCTAGGAGGCATAACTGTTGTTTTATAAAAACTTGTGAGTGTTGGATTAGTGCTGGTGGGCAGTTCAACACCAAGTGTACAGGTGTGTGAAAGGGTGAATATGACATGTGACGTGAAACTGCTTATTCAGAAGATTATAAAAGTGCGTTATGAGTGCAGTTCAGTCACCACTTAATCATTTAATTGAAACAATTGGGATGTGAGTTAGGGGATTCACAATCACCAGCTCCAGTGTTGTTGTTTTGGAAATGTTTTATTTAATTTTATCAAGATAATCCAGTTTCTGTGACCGTCACATGAAGCCTTCTTCTGTTTGTATAGTGTCAAAATTGAAGCAAGCAGGATTTTCCAAAATTGCACACCCCAGCTTCAGTTTTAGTTCTCTATCAGGTGTTGGTTTTCCTATTCATTATACTTTCATGAGTAACTAAATTAAGTATCTTTAAAAATGTGCATCTAGTAGAAGACATGGAGAAAGGATTAGATCATTTGTGTATCCAGGAAAGTGTATTTTTTTCAAGTCAAAGTAGAGTTTGAATTGTGCTGTTCTGCAGAGGCAAATCCCTCATGCTATATCAGAAATGATAGATCCAAGCTTTGTTCAACTTTGAGCTTTATTCTAATGCTTGTTTTCTTGAACTGCATGGTGGTGCTTCAACCACTATCACCCCACAGTAAGAAGGTTCCTCCTGGCTGGGCTGGTGCCTTTCTGTGTGGGGTTTGCATGCTCTCTCTGTAGGTTCTCTCCAGTCACTCTGACCTCCTCTCACAGGTCAAGGACATGCTTGTTAGGTTAAAGGTCATGTGAGGAACTTTTATTTTGGCACCCTCTATAGACAAAGTGATACCTCTTACATCTTTGCTGACTTTATCCTGCACATGTGCAAGTAGTGTAACAGGGGGCTTTATTCATAACTGTCTGCAGGTGTGAGAGTGCACGTGAATGGTTGTCTCTGTCAGCTCTGTGATAATGACAACCCGTCCATAGAGACAGCTGGGATTGGCTCCAGCCCAACTGAACTGGATAAGCGGTATAGGCAATAGATCGACGGTCTCATCTTGCAGACAGACTTTACAAAGGATGGATTCACTTTGAAATAGTGCAGTTATTTCAGCATTCTTTCAGACGATTTATTGCTCTCAAACACAGCAAAACTGGTTTATTTTTTACTCATATCACTAACTGGGAAACTGAGACTCAGCAGAGATAAGATAGATAGGCACTCCACAGCTGAAACAGAACACTATAGTTGGTGTTCTTTAGAGAAACCCTGGTACCGATCAAGCTAACAGGTCATCAAACGGAGCACTGGTCAGACTTGGCAAGAGAGTTCATCCAGGAGGAGGAGAGGAAATGAACCCAGCTGTGTAGGTTCTGAGATGATAAAAACTCAAACAGGGTTTGGTTGTTCCACATGTCTGAGAGGAAACAAAGACCTTACAGTCAAATTCTTAACGGGTTATTGTAGAACAAAAAATCCCCAAAATACGACTTAACATTCAATAAAGTGTTCACGTTCAGATGGACTTTAATCTAAAGTCACTGATTCAGTGAGTGAGCGTTAAGGCATTTAAAGTCACCCTCTGACCTGGAAATCAATGATAAACAGAATCCAGCTCAGAAGCATTTCTGAGATGTAATTACAGGCATCCAATACAAAGAGCTGCAGTGACCCTGTAACTACTTCTTTATGTCTCTGCTGAGTTATTTATGCTGCGGCTCTTATATCTTATCGATCACAGCTTGTCATGTGTGTGAGATGAGGTCCTCTGGTGTCAGCTGAAGCAAAAATGCTGCTTTATTGGATTATTGGTTTAATTTGATTTCAGGTGGTGACTCTGCATAGCAATGAGTTGTGGCTGCACTCCTGTGGCTCTCTCTCTTTACCTGACTGCTGTTACTCCTCTTCCTCATTCTGACCTCAGGTCAGCTCCTGCACACTCTCAATTCAGCTCCCAACATGGCTGCTCTGGAGAGGAGAATAAACTTCATTATGTGTGTAGGGAAATCAAATAAAGCAGCAGACCAGTCTCAATCATATTGCTGAATATATATTTTGCATGTCTCGGGGTGTGGGAAGTCTGGGCTTTGACTGTGGAGGAGGTTATTCAAGTTTATCAACCCTTAAGGACTGGACTAGATCTTCCTCTGGTGGCTTCCACACTGCATGCACTCTGCCGTCTCTAAAGACGTCTGCAAAAGCAAAATAACATCCTTTTATTCAAACTAAACTTTTTATTTTTGGTATTTTTGCTTTAAGGACTTTAACTTGTTTTGATTTCAATTCAAGTTTTTTTCTTCTTTTTTTTAAATATGAAGCACTTTGTGACATTGTTCCGGCTGAACTGTAAATTATAACACGTACAGATATATATATATATAATATACTTATCACACTATACATGACAGGTTGTTTGCTGTATCTGTGCAGGGCTGCCGTCAGAGTTTAAGCTTTTAGAGAACAATCTAATTCACATCAAAAAGGGTTCCTCAATTCAAATTCAGGCCCAAATCACAACTTTATAATCAGAGGTAGAGACCTCCATCACATAAGCTAAAGCTCATTATATTTCATGGTTCTCCTTTGGATACACTTTTTTATTATCAGGGGATACTTATTTTTTTAGGTTTTCAGCTGGTGTGGTCAGAGAAAGACCTTATTTGCATTAAAAATGAGGGGTTAAACACAGACGCCAAAACAGCTGTATGCAGGGGAAGGCAGAGACCAACAGAGAGATCACACATAGAGAAATAACACCCATAACCTGACTTAATTTAATAACTAATATCACATGCACACAGCAAGTAGTTTAAGATGTTTTTTCTGAAGAGCTTTGCTGCTGACTTCATTCACCAAATAACTGTCCCTGACAACAATTCCGAATGACAGCATTGTGTGAAAACAGGCCGGTCTTTTACTTAGAAAAGCATCAGTCATATTCAGATTTAGACATAAACATTGTTCATAAAAAATAAACTGTTGATTTTGGCCAAGAACTGCTTGCTATAAAAGTAGACAAGCCTTCTATACTCAAGATATCAGCCCATATCAGCTGAATGAAAACAGTGATAGATAAACATGCACGCTAAAATGCCAGTGAAATAGTACCACACTGCTCTGCTGGACCAAAACCAGGGATATTCTAGCAGGAGTCTCTCTAACAGCACAGGACATGATTGTCTCTCATATTGTTCTGATGTGCAGGTGAAGTCATTTGATGCAGTATGAAGAGCTCCAGTCTGTTTGTGTTATCCATCAGGGTGATTGATGGGTTAGATAAACAGTTATTTCACCAGCATAATCCAAAGTTTGACCACCTCACTCTTTGAGGAAGAGACATGTTTACTTTAAAGTCACTCAATCGTTCACTTTATGCAACCTATGGTGATCATGTTACTTATGTGGGTGTGTTAGTATGCATTTAACTCTGAATACTAATCGTTGTCCCAAGCCTAACCAAGGTAACTTGGTATGTAATCAAACAAATGTCAATGCTAACCAAGTTTGTCATTGCTAACACGTATAACTTTGGATGGCAACTGTCAACATAACCAGAGGTTTTTAGAAGATCATGCCAATAAATATATACCAGGAAAGAGAAGGATACCCTGCTGCAAGAAGGCTTTTCATGTTGAATGATTGTAAGGGCAGTGTTGAGGGACTGGTGGTAGCTCATTGGTGAAAAGAGTGAGTGTAGAACTCACCTCTGTTTTAGATTGAAGGAAACTTCAGTGCAGCAGTTTTTAATGACATGACTGTTGTGCTGAAGGAGTCGTTGCTGTAGAGCTTTACATCACAGAGACGCATCAGACAGACCTTAAGGATGCTTATCGAGCACATTTGAATGGATCAGTTTTGGCTAAAATAATCTTAACTTGTAAATGTATCGTGTCCTCCTCTGCCTGCTGCTGGTGTTTCAGAGCTACTTTTTTTGCAGGAAATCACATTCATTTTAAACCTTGAGGATGTGCAGAGATGCATATCTGTATTCAACTAAGCTTGACATGCATGTGAGGGTGGTTTGGACAAACTGCCTTTAGCAAGCTAAACAATGTCCCTGCTTTAAAGTAAGTAGCATGTTTTAGATTAGAAACATGCTGAATAAGTATCAGATGATTCACAAATTATTGTGTACTTTCTTTTGTAAGAACACTCAGACACTGCTGTGGAAGGAGAAGTAGCTGAATGTCACGTCAGAAAGGAGGTTGACAAAAATAAGCCACATAGTGGTTTTATATCCTTTATTTACAGATCAACAGATCTATTTACATATCTGTGGATTCTTTACCTGGGGGGATCTGGATACTGAGTATGGAAAGTGTTCTGGTTTGTTTATAATCGGAGAAGTGTCGACCAACCAGATGTCAGCAGGCTTTGGTGTCTGCAGGAAAAACTGCCTGTATGGAGAGCAAAAGCAGGAGGAACACAATTCAGTGCAATGACATCTTGGCTCCCATCGTGGGTGATCTGAGGAGGATTTATTTCTCTCTATAAAAAGACATCTTCATGAAGAGCAGCTACCAATCTGTTCTAGATCAAACATTTACACTGCTTGATGCTGTCACTGAAGACAATCAGCATTTAGATTTCCTGACTTCCTGGAATGTATCAGAAATTATGACAGACCTGACAGAGCTTGACTTTTGACTACTCTGCATAATGATGTTATTTCAGCAAACTTAAGACCCGTTAATTACATGAAAATAGCAATCAATCAATCAATCAATCTTTATTTCTATAGCCCAAATCACAATAAACGTTATCTCAAGACTCCTTACAAACAGAGCAGGTCTAGACCGTACTCGATGTTAGATGATTAATAAAGACCCAACATCAAGACAGGATAAGATCCAGTCTTATCTTATCATAATCCACCATGCGCAGAGCACTTTGAAGCATTTAGCAAGTCACAGCAGCAAGGAAAAACTCCCTTCAACAGACAGAAACATTGACCAGGACCGGACTCATGTTAGACGGCAATCTGCTGAGACTGACAAGAAAGTCAGTTTATGTTTCCGGTTCATGCTGCTGAAGAAAGCCAGAGAGAAGCCTCTGTGGAACTTACTGTTTACAGCTAAACTGAGACTCACCACAAACAGATGAACAACCGTAATTGAGGGGATGTCAATGCACCAAAAAAAGCACTGAAAAATAAGTTTTGACGGAAGGTCATAAAACCCTAACAGTTATCTACACAGGTATCGCCTGCTTCCAGAGGTATATGGTTGTCAAACAACTGAATGCAAAGATCAGTTGTTTTATTACTATGAAGTTTATGTTTTCTCTTGAGGGATGCATTTTTTGCTTTAGTCTTAAGCATCCTCCTGGACCCCAACTAGTTACACAAATGTAAGTGTTATACCTGCCAAAGACACAAACAAGCTTTAAAACACAGATGGAGACAAAAGGACACATGTATACTGAGACAATCCACTGAGGCTGACACTGGATGTTATGGCCTTGCACTCTGAGGTTAACAATCAAATTGAAACAGGATCTAATGACAGCGAGAGAGCAACAACAGTATGTAGTAAAAGTTAATATCGCTCTTCACAAGTCAAATGTTAATGAGTTGCTCTCTATTACATCCCCTGAGTGCCCTGAAGGATTATAGTCAACATCGCTCTAATCAAAACACTAATTACACGAAATAAAACAGCCATGGCAGACGGCAACAAAATTAACAGCAACTGTAATTTCTCTTTAATTCAGCTAATGATGATATGCGTATTTATCTCATTTTCACGATATTTAACGACTCACTGTTTGTTATTCTTCAGGACTGAAGAAGCCGCAGGAACATTATGAATAATGAAGCAAATAACTCCACAAATTTTACGCACACTGTACTTTCAGCGGAGTATTTGCAGTGTGAATAATTCAATGCGATTTGTTTAAGTAATAATCCTTCATAATGCATCCTTTACTGAGAGGAGGAATAGACAGAAGGTGCAGAAGTGGTTGCTTAAAAGCATTTGAGGCGATGGTGGGAATGGCGGCTGCAGCAGCGGCGTGTGCTGGGGGAGTTATTGCTCCACTTACTTTACAAACTGAAAATCTCATTAAGTGTGACACTGAAGATTAGTTGAGAGGGACCAAAGTGGAGAGAGAATGAACTCACAAAGGGGCTGTGAGGAGGCTTTGGCTTTGTTTGCCATCATTAATTCAGCATTGAAACAGCTCAGGGGGAAGCTGGGAGCCGCTGATCAGAAGAGCTGCAGATATGACAGGCGAACAGGTGCCCCCTTCTCCTCTCCAAACACTCTTCCTGTTTAGCTCCCCTCCTCAGGTCTTAATTGAGGTGAGTTGTGTATTTGGGCCATCTGCGTGCTGACAAAATAAAACCGGCTTTGATTTATGGCACCTCGAGACGAATTAGTGTCTGAGTTTCACCAGCAAGAATCTCAACTCTGCATATAAATCCAAAACAACAAGAGAGGGAACGATTTCCATGTTTTACCAGAATCACAGCTCAGATGTGAAATGGTATGTGTTTGTTTTATAAGTGGAAATTAATCACATTACATTATTCTTTCTCTTTATATCACGCTTTGAGGAAGACATTGTGCAGGCTCTTCATATTTATTGCTCCTACTTAAACCTACGAGATGTAAGGCACTGTAATCTGTAACAACCAACATATTTATGAGACGATTTGTACCCATCTGCTGTCGTTTCAGAGCATCAGAGCAACTGCTTAGGCCCGTCTCTGGCATATTTAAAGGACTGTGCATGTCTTTAGAGGTGGGGTTGATAGCTTGCAGCATGTTACCTGTTAGGAGACACTGCCTGGAGTTTCTACAGGCCAAGCTATGTGTTGCTGCAGACAGGGGTGCAAGTCCCACAAACTTCGGTCACATAAAAGATTCCTACATTTGAACATTTCAGTTCATGTCACATGTTATTTTAGCCACTGGCACTACGTCGTACCCCAAACAACAGCCCTGATGCATGCAGCACACGTTAATAGGTCAGCTGTTTGAGCAAAGGGGGGACAGCTAATAAATATAAAAGTTAGACAATCCTATAGATTTGAAGGTTGGAAAACTTTGAGGATGAGGAGGAGTAGCAGAAGGTTTTACTGGCTCTTTGGTGTCGGCACCACATTCTTCACGATTGATTACAACCAATAGAAATGTACGAAGACTTGATCTGTGCTCCTGTTTCATTTTCTTTGAGCAGAGATCCTTTTATCTACTTAATACCAGAGCGCAGCTAAGCTACCTTATTAACACCTAACAGTTGATATTTCAAGCTTACTGTAGTTCAAGGTAGTAGGCTGCATTAGCATTAACCATCATGCTTTGTCACCTTTCACATATCTTTTCGATTATCAGCAGTTAGGAAGTTATTTTCAGCTGTAAGTCTATTCAGAGGGAATTTGAAATGAAAGACAGCAATATGACTCACTAACACTGCTTAAGAAAAGAGCTTCTCACTCATCACGTTCACATGGACGCTTTTCTTCATTCTGATTGAAGATATATCGGTTAAAGCGTTTACACAGCGTTTGATTTAATCACGTCTAGTGTTTACATGCAGCTACAAATTTAATCAGAACAGCTGTGTGACGAGCAAAGGAGATGTAATGCTGCTTCTTGCCCCTCTCCTCTTCCTGTCCAAGCACAAATACACTTTCTTTGATCAGCCATCTATCCCAGTTTCACGTAATGTTCACATTGCGTACCTTCCAACCAGTTAAGCGTTGTATTGTTTTACTTTGAGACGTTGGGCATGCACAGAAAGAACACAGTGGGGCGACAATCAGAGACACTGGGACAGTTTTTATTTTGATCGGTTTATAAAAGAGATTTGACCTACTCCCCTGCACCTGAATGAAAATACTTGTAATTCGTTTTAGCCTGTTTATTCAAACCAAAGTGTGTCTATGGAGTGTTTTGTACCTTTGGGCTTTTCAACTGTTCGAATTCAGAATATTATGCTCAATATAAACACACCGACTGATTAGCAAGAGGTGTGATCAAAATTTAAGGCACCAATAGCTGTGTTGACATGGAGCATAATATCTGTATTAGAAACACTCAAAGAACTCAACACTGACAGTAGGAAGGTACACAACATGGGCTTGTTCAAAAAGTCCACGACACACTGGGTGAAGCCGGATAGACTGGAGCAGTAAGGTTAATTCTCACCATGTAGCGGTCCCACAAAAGCTTATGTGGGCTCGTGTCCTCCTCCTTGCCTTCAGTAAGAGTAATGTCCAGTTTGCACCAAACAGGAAGCATGAAAAGAAGGTAGTGTCAAAAAGTTCAGGAAAGCTGCACAAAGATATAATTCATTTGTCCTTTATAATCCAGATGAATGAATCATCGTCATAGGTTATGCATGCTGATTTGCTATCGCTGCGTGAATTATTTGCAGGAGTTCAAACTTTTCAACATAAAAAATTCATTTGTGTTATAATTTGTGAGTCGCATCATTCGTGTTGCCTTATTTGGATCATTCGTGCCGCCCAACCAGGACTTCCATCTATTCACATCTTAACATTGACTTTACATGTAATTCATTTGCACAAATGATTTTATTCACATTTGCTGGGAATGCCACATTAGGCTTGGTTGATATCAAGCTGTTGCCTGAATAAGAACAGCAAAACAAAAGCAACTACTCTACTCTATGTGAACTGTTATATTAGTACTTTTCAAGCTGGGTAAACATGCAGTCAGTTGTCCTTGCTTTCTTGTTTTTAAAGGTCTATGAGACATACGTGAAACAAATGGAAGAACTACCTTAGTTTGAGGTTCCATTGTCATTTGACATGAACCTGGAACATCTGTTCTGCTCCTCTTCTTATCTGGGGTGCCGGGTTGCTCCAGATTGTGGCTAAATGCCACAAATCATATATGACCATGCTGATTCAGATGCACCACTAGCTAGTCTAAAAGCACTGCTATAATCATTAAATATATTGTAATGGCTAAAAAGGAACAGCAAACATATATTATTGAGTTATTAGGTCATCTATTGTGTTTGTTCACTCCTATTAATAACATTCTGAATGTATTTTAGCCTTTTTTAATATAAGGCATTGAAATATTCCCAACTCTGTGTTTGTAAGAGCTGAAGTGAAGCACCTGCATGAGATCTGTGCCAGTGTTTGAATACAAAAGACAGGCTCAAATAAATCAAGGCAGAAAAATAACAGCTAGAGAATACAAGACTGAAACACACACACCTACACACACACACCCACACAAACACATGCACACACACGAGTCCGCTCTAATGATGTGTCTACAGTCTGCTTACATGACCATTAGGCAGCTCTAGTACATGGGCAAACCGTGATATTCCAGCAGCACTTATCAGCCGTGTGGCGCCAAGCACCAATAGTTTAGCTCACATTGTGTGTCTGTGGGTGTTGATGGCTGTTAGCGGCCGTGTTTCATGGCTTATTCTCTCTGAGGAACACTTTATGAGATGTGGACACACAGCCTCCAAATGTGCTGCTCAATGTAGCTGAGCAGAAAAGCCATCAGAGGAGAGTTTGTAATCTGTGTTAACCACAAATGTCTTCCCCCACATGCAGCATTTATTTAGGCAGCGCACCCCAAAGACTTTCTATTTTCTATTTTTAGTCCTTTGGTTCAGCTTCTTACTTTAGGCTGAGTGACACATCTTTGATATCCAACACAACAGACAGGTATGTTGATGATAACATTTCAAAATGCCATCACACTGCAGACAGAAGTGACCCATATCAGATTATTTTTGATCAAATGAGACCAAGATCTGATTTTTTATAAAAGATTGAACTTAACAAGTCAAATGGAAACAGATATTTTTAACTGGGCCACCTTCTGATCCTAAATCAGGTACAAGTCTATTTCTGTGCAATGTGACCTCAGTCTGAAGAGCATGCAACTTTGACACCACTTTTGAGCAACAGTCAAGTCCTCCTCACTCTCATAGATTTGCTGGCACCCACTGGACATCAGTTTCAACCAGGCTGCAACCTCCGGCCGCAAGAATTGAAGCCAATGCAAAATTGTTAAAAACTGCAGTTTCTCGAGTGTCCACTTGAGGGTGGCTCCGGAAGTACCAGAAACCACATACACACCAATTCAAAATAGCTGATCTTTACAGCAGAAATAAACATGTTTACAGCCTGGTACAAAAAATGAGTCAGGATAGCTCATTTCTCGATCGGCACACACTGTACAAGGGGTACAGGGGGTGATTTTACTTGTTCAATTCAGCAATTGGGCAATTCAGTTTAACAGTCAACCTGTCCATAGTACAAAATAATAAATAACACTTTGTGACATCAGCGACTACCACAACCAGTGCACATACAGCAGAGAGAGCGAGATGCTTGGTAGTTCTCAATTTATTCTGCCTTTTGTGCATTTAGCAGCCTTATGGCGGAAGGAATAAAATAATTAGCATAGTGGTTTGTTTTCTGCACCGGCACATAACACCGCCGACCTTAGGGCATGACTGAAAATTCACTGCCAAGTATGTGTCCCGGTTGGGTCAAAATTCGGTTCACTTACTGGTCCACCCGCACTTTCCAAAGGGAGCAGAGTCCTTAAGCTGGACTCCAGTGACTGTGGAGCACAGCCTGATGATGTCATTATGACACTTCTTGTCTTTCACAGAGAGACAGCCAAACCAGCATATAAAGGAATACGTGAGAAGACTTTCAATAAAACTCTGATAAAAGGAACAGAAAATATTTTTGCTGAGACCAAAAGAGTTGAGTTTCCACAGCAAGAAGATCCTCTGGTTTGCTCGTTTAGCATTCTGTCAGTATTTTCACTGAATTTCAGGTTAGAATCAAACACAGTGCCCAAATACTTATACCATTGTACTATTTGTACCTCTTCACCATGGATCGTGCTGGTTATGGGGTCAACGCTGTTTTTTCTCAAATCTATGATAATTTCCTTTGTTGCAAAAGGGAGAATGCAAAAGAAGTAATATTTCCTGTCACCTGATGTTATTTAATCATTAACATAGTTTACCTGCAGCCAACGTGATTCATGACAACTTATTTTGCAATGGAAGTTCACTGTAGGCTTGAATAAAGCACTCTGCAAGTTCCTTCTTTTACTAAACAACATCCTGGACACAACTTCAAAATAAAAACACAGTTTGAAAACGAGAGTATCTCATTGTCCTTGGTATGTGCCTTGAGTTTGCAGACCAATTGTTGATTTCTGTAGTGTTTCTAATTTTTCATCTGTTTATAGTACAGAAAGCTAAATGTAAAGAGCATTCAAGTCCAAGACACATTTACCATAAGGCAATGAGAAAGTGCTATCGGTATCGTATTGCATCCTTTTAGGACTCGTCTCATCATACTTTAACTTGTCATGTCCTGTTTTAAAATGTATTATATCATATTCCAAAATATTGTATCGTATTGTATCGAATCATATTTCGTAAATAATTTTTTATGGTATAGATGGGTTTGGAAAGGCACGGTTAACTAAGCATGGATAAATTCCAATACAATCGTGTGGTACCATTCCAGGTTGCATTGTATCGTATCTTATCGCAACATATCACATGGTATGGCTTGACATTGCATTGTGTCATGTTGTGTTGTAGTGTCTAGTCAAGTTTGGACAACACTATGAGGTCAAATGTAAGAGCAGCACTAAAGTTAGCGTATATAAAGTCATAATTTGGCTAACACCTTTCTTGGTGATCATCATTCTGCCTGTTAGAATCTACTTCCTGTGTATACGTATACTTAAATGTACAATCACCAGCACTACATCAGCTAGTTCCTCATAGTATTTATGAGGCGGACGTGAGATGAAACACTGTGTTAAAGAAGCTATTAGATATTTTCTAAACTACAGTTTTGTGTCGTCTTTGACTTCTCAGACTGTTTTGACAACACAGTTATTTACTTTGGGAATTACACAATATTCACTCACTGAGCGATACCTCAGAAACACGAGCAGAGTTCAGTGTGTAAAATGAACATCCTTACAGGCCTTTATAGTGTGTTCAGTTATCGGAGCACAGCCTGTGAGGGCTCAGTTTTTCCTCTTTCTCTAGTGGACTGAAGGTTAATTGTCCGCATGTTCAGGGTCAATCCTCCTCAGTCCTCCTCCTCCTGTATTGTAAAGCTAACACCCTCAAATTTTCCTCTTCTTTCTCTTCCTCCCTTTCTGTTTTTCATTCTCCGGAGACTCTTTCATTCATCACATTGTGCTCAGGCCTTCATTCTTCGCCCAGCATTTTATCCTGGCCCTGCTCTGCAACTCCCTTGGCGTGAGGATGATGATTGGAAATGTTGAAAAGAGCGGGAAAATCTGGAGCTCATCTCATCACAGGTCTTTTGTCTGCTGTCTAATTTGACAGAGCAACAACAAATGAGAAAGGACCAAACCCATGGGTGTGACTCAGTTTGAGTCTGTTTTCTGATTGTCCTCAAACCAGAATAACAAACACAGCTACAGTTGTACTTTCCTGATGTTTTTAAGAGCTTGTGTGTCGGGTATGAGTTAATACAATCTGCCCTCTCAGGCCATTTCCCTCTCCAATCATTGAGTTGCAAATTACCACAGAGTCACAGTCCAACGTGGATTGCAAAGCAAGTGTTGTGATTTGATTTATCGTCCCATGCTTCAGCTGTTGGCTGTACGAAAGCCACATCAATAACACCTGTGTGTTCAGCAAAAAGCGACAACTTAATTACAAGAACAAATGAAAGAACTTCCAGGATTTCTTCTAAAGAGAGAGCAGTTCAGGGCACCACAGGGTGCAGATCTGGGTGGATGTATTTGTTATTGTTAGGGATTTTCCTTGATGTACAGGATGCTGCGTGTATGTTTTATTTGGCACGAATGGAGCCAGTGGGGGACTTAGTGAAGCCCAATGCATATGCTCCGGTTTTCCAACTGTACCTGCAAGAACTCACAAAAGACTGGAGATACAATGTGGAAATAGTCAGTGTTACACCTATAGCTTAGATTTTGAAGCCTTGTTATCAAATGTTGTTATCAAATGTATGCAAGGACTTATTTACATGATTGCTGGTTTACCAGAAAGTTTTAATCCACAGACTAAGATTTCATATGTGGGTGTGTGTGAGTTTTTTTCGACAAAAAACGAGATGAGAGTTTGTGTAACATATTGGGGACTGTTTACAATATAGGCATTGATTGTGCTGGAAGTGACTGTTTGCTGTACAAAAACAATAGTACGGCATTCTTAGTGCTCAGCGTCCTAAGCACCAAAACCTTTGTGGTGTTGACTGATATTTGTGTTGCTTCGCTCTCAGAGCTTTACATTGAAAATATTTCAACTTTTGGAACAACACCTCGCCTGTCACTTCTACTCCAACAGCCAATCAAAATAAAGAAGGGGCAGGAATTGCAATATCAACTTTGTCACCAACATGGCAGAGGTCCATATATACATATATAATGTATGCTTTGATCAGTAGTCTTTACGTTGTCCTTGAAAGTTTATTGGAATAAGAGCAAAGTATGATGCAAACAGAGCATTTGTGAACTGACTTAATGTTCATGTAAGGGAAGTGAAAGAGCAGCAGGACTGCTTTCATAACCTGGCAGCAGTAAGCGCCTGTGAGGAGTGGGCCAAATCTGAGGTTTGGGGGCTGCAAGTGCAAAAAACGCCATTAGTGGAAACAGGCCCTAAGTGGAAAATGTAACACTAGCATGCTGTTGACAGTCAGCTTTAAACAGTCAGCTTACACATTAAGTGATGACGAAACATTACTGTTCAGTGAAATCAATGCAGGGAGTCATCATGCTATGCTTTATGTCCAGACTCAGTTTGGTAACTGTAAGTCCAGCAGCTGACAAAAACCCTCTCAGGTGGTACAGATGATGAAAAAGAGACATACAAGCTGGTGTTTCGGTTCATGAGGTGACACTGCAACTTCTGGCTTTCAGTCAATGTGTCTGTGGCTACATCTGCCACAGAAACAGGAAGAGTCCTGACAGATGTGTCTCTGTTTATTAATTCCTCAAAGGTATATGCAATGAGTACAATTTTACATTATAATAAAAAATGGACTCAACAGACCCATTCAGCAAAGAGTCGCCAGGTAACATGATCTCTGGTTTGACCGGTGTAGTTTTAGAAAGAGCTGCATCTCCCTGCACCAGTTCTCCTGCTGTCAGAATTTTAGGCCTACTTTAATGATACAATTATTAATAATTTTCTTAACTGACTGGTAATTCTGGGGCGAGTATGGCGCTGTTTAAAGCGATGCATTTCAACATGGAGCTCTCTGAGGAAGTCAGCCCAGGAAACTGCAGCCATCAGCGGTTTAATGTGAATGTTATTTGTGCTTATACTCTGGCATTTAGGCTCATGTATCCTGTTATTTTGAGTACACTATAAACTAATCATAAAGATTTTCTGGCTTCATGCTGCTGGATGTTAAACCTCTGCAACATGTGGGACCCAGGATCCCTTCAGAGAGGTTTGAATAGGGGAGCAGTGCACAATAAGGGTAATAAAGGTGAATGTAAGGCATTGAGAGGCACTCTGTTCTGCTGTCAGGTTAAAAACGCATTATATGCTTAGGTCATTAACATTTTAAATTTGACATACCTCAGCTAAAATTTTGGCACTGCAATCTTGAAGTAGCTACTGGAGCATTAGACTGGAGGTTTTATTCTCAGTTCATCCCAGTGAGGAGCTAGGTGAAACACATTTGCTTATAAAGCACTTTACTTCATGCAGAGTTCAGTCATTCTGAACTTTGACCCACAAATATTCAGAGCTTAATTAAGAGGAATCCTTCCATTCAATGTGCCATGAAAATGTTGGTGTGGGGTTAGAGAGAAATGAGCTGACAGGAATGCTGTTCAGCTCTACTCAAAGCCACATGGGACAATGCAAGCATGACACATCAAAATCTCCAACTGAACTTCTGCTGTTAAAGTGCATTGTGGGTAATGTAGGAGCCAACTTTTAACGAGGGAATGTTGGAACAAAAATGACAGCAGCTCTGGTTCTGCAGCAGTTTGGAACCTTTCATTAACCGTCCATCATGACATATCGGTTTTATAATAAGATAAAATTATACAAGCAGCAGCCAGAGGGGTGCTGCTTAGTTAGATGTTAATGAAGTTGCTTCTTAACGCTTGTAGAAAGCTCTCTGTCACAGCAGCAGAGTGAATGTCATCTAGTCAAATGTTGTCTGATCATTATGCTGAGTATAAACAACAGACAGTTATATCACAGGGCAGCTTGGTTGTCGACAAAACGCTACAGAAAAAAAGACAATGTAGTGTGTTTACCGAGCGGCAACCTCCAGCCACAAGAATTGATGCCAATGCAAAAGTGTTAAAAACTGCAGTTCCTCGAGTGTCCACTTGTGGCTGGCTCCGGAAGTACCTTAAACCACATACACACCAATTCAAAAAAGCCGATCTTTACAGCAGAAATAAACATGTTTACAGTCTGGTACAAAAAACGAGTTTAGTCTGAATAGCTCATTTCTCCATCGGCACACACTGTACGGGGGTGAATTTTTTCATAACGCAGCAATGTCGAAGATATTAAGATTACGAGTTTTCCATTATGAGAGGCACAGCTGACTTGACTGACAGGAGGGAACACTGTTGCTGTTGGCTAGGATGCTCAAAGCCCGCCTCTTTACTTCACACTAGTTCGACAGATGTTAGGTTAGACTTCAGCATTTTCAAGATTGTCTTCAAAACAGCACTTCAGAAACAGATGGGTGACATCATGGCTACTAGGTCCATTATGTATACAGTCTATGGTTTTGACATGCAGGCCTGTGCTGTCAAGTTAGCTGTTTACTTAACCTCTGCTTAAACTTTCTCAACAGACCTTGCACAAAAACATTTATCTTCAAGCATTTTGGACGTGCGATGATGCTCAACATGTGGTTCACACTTTTCAACATCCACAGTTTGGGCATGTTTAGAAATATATCATCACTTGTGTTAAAACATGCACTAATGTATGAAGGCTTCATGCATAACTTGTGATAGATGGCTTCTAAGTTAGTTATTTTAAGACATTTTCTGTTTCTGACATTGGCAGGAATAAAACTGACGTGAAAAGTCCAATAATAAGAAAAGAGGTGAGACAGAGAGATGAAGAGATGAAGCAAAGTTATGGTTAAAAGCAGATCAAAAACAGCTGTTGATGGTTAAAAACAGAACTTGCGGCGTAAAAAGATAGAACATTTAATGAGAGGAGGTGTTCAAAGCACTTCATTCTGTAAAAGCATGCAGCTTTAATAGGGTTTAAGGTTTTGGTAAAAAAATTTAAATGGTGTCACTAGCTTCATTTACCTGTGCAGTTTTTCTTCAACCCAAACTTCACTGTTAACATGGACACTAAATAAAGTGACCTGATTGAGATGTGTGCACCTGCATCAAACATTTAATCTGAATAAACATGACAGGAGCACAGTTGTTCTAGAGGTCTGATGTGCTGAAAATAGTAGAAAAAAGATGTTCTCTCTATCTGTACTGTTATCAACAAACATGTGTCACTGCCTCGTTATATGTAATGTGTTACAAATTAAGTTGAAAAAAATCAGTATACACCTCTCCATGTTGCTCCTTCTAATCTGAGCTATTATTCTGATTCTGATTAATGTACATGAACAGCTACCATCATACTGATGCCTACACAGTAAAATGAGATTATCAGTGATCAGATTGGTGATTTCTTTATACTGAATTTGAGTTCCTGTTAGCAGATTTTTTTGTAAAAAAAGCTGAGTGGATATCCGTCCCTCACCCTTAAATGTCTCTGCTTAGTGTTCTGCTGGTAAAGTTCAGCAGTGAGAAGTAAGAAAGAGAGTTTTTTTCTTGAGATACTTTTCTTTTGACGTAATGTTTTATCCTCACAGCTGATATTGGAGCAGGATTAACAGAAAGACACGTGTTGTGGCACAGAGTCTATGTCCACCTTTGCACACATATTTTGAAAAAACTTAAACAAAACCTTATTTCCACAAAACACTGCATATACAACTTTTACCACCTTTAACTCAAGCCTGTCTCTCAGGTCAAGAGTGAAATTTTCTCATTGTGTATGACAAAAATATTCTTCCAACTAAGGTAGCCCCATGCTTGACAATTGAGGTAGAGTAGAGTCAGAGCATTGCTTCTTTACGGTCTTCTTTCCTTTACTCGGTCAAAGAAGACCGTCCAGTCAGTTACCACATCATGCATGCACTATGAAGGTTTGTTTTTCCAGAAGAAAACTTTATCTTAAACTTTTGAGATCAGTCAAGAAATGCATTTCACCACAGCCCATGCAGAGGCTTTAGTAAAGGATTCACGTTTACACCGGATGGTTCAGACAGAGACAGCACTGCTCGCCTTGCCCAGCAGTCTTTTCTGCCTGAGGGCGACCAACTGGCTGTCTGGCCGTTGGTCAGGTATCTGCGAGGCCCGTGCTGGCTGCGGCGCCGGCCATGTTTACCAGATGCACCGCTCCCTCAGGTGAGTGCACTACAGCTGGCAGCTCCAGGATCCAGCAGACCCACTGGCCCTCCGCCCAAAACATGCTGGATGATGCCTGAGCCTGAGAACTGCTCAGATAAACATGTCTGTATGCACGGTGCAGAACCCAACCAGCGGACACGACAAACAATGAGTACAGATAAACAGAAAAGACGGCACACTTTGTGCTCAGAGGCATTCATATGGCACTACTGCAATTAGATGGGATGAAAGCCCTCTGGTAATGTTAGCATTGATGTATCATAGGAGGACCTAAAGAGACAGAGTGCGCATTTTCCCAGGGAAAACATTTTACTTCTTATTCACTTTTCATCTCAACATGAGAACATTTTAAGTAAGAGTTCTGTAATTAAAATGCTTGCTGGATGAAATTCAGACAACTATTTCAGACGACTGCTGAATCAATTTTAAATGCTTAACATGCAATCTTTAAAAAGAAAAGTAACTGTTATTTACACAGCAACTTCCATGTAGTTCAATTAAGTTCAAGTTATCAACTGGCTATGAACTTAAGATACAGACACGCTGGCAAAGAACATTGATTAAAAGATTATTTTAATTGATTTAAAATGATTTATGTGTGCAGTTTTTAAAAATAGTCCCAGTGATTCCACTGCGACGTTAGGATTCCATGGTTGTGGTCGATTAAACATGGGGGCGGCAGTAGCTCAGTCCATAGGGACTTGGCTTGGGAACTGAAGGGTTGCCAGTTCGAGTCCCAGTATGGACGAAGTTTGGCAAGTGGACTGGTGGCTGGAGAGCTGCTGGTTCACTGGCCTGGGCACTGCCAAGGTGCCCTTGAGCAAGGCACCAAACCCCCAACTGCGCTGGTTGACAGCAGTGTACTCACTCTGACATTTCTCCCTGAGCATTTTCACTGCATGTGTGTGCATTTGTATGTATATACTAAAAAAAACTGTATGTGTAGCATGTCCAAAAAATAGTATGAGTGAAAAAATTGAATTCCCCCCCTGGGGATCAATAAAGTACCTTTCTTCTTCTTTCTTCTAAACTGTCCTCATTCATGTTCTTCTTCTCTGAGCTCTGCGGTTCACACACCTTTAAAAATAAACTAATGTCACAACTTTGAACCCTGCTGCTATCATCACCACCGCTCATGGTTTAAGTTTCTTTGTAGAGATTGCTAACCTAAAGTTTCTCTCACCTGCTCCACTCATTGCTAATATTGCTGGACAGGATCAAATATGAAAACATCCATGTTGTTAAGCCTGCCGTATTAGCATGCTAATCGAAACTAACATTTTAGTCATATTGTGCACCAATATGATGCTAACAGAAGCTAACAGTTTTACCTCACCTTACGGTCTATGGCAGGCATGTCCAAAGTATAGCCCGGGGGCCAATTGCGGCCCAAGGTCCATCTATTTATTTGCGGTTCTTTCAAGCGCACAAACAAAACTAAAGTCAATCCAGAAACGTCTTAAAAAGCTTCATATGGACTACCTGTCCAAAGCCAAAGCTCTGGGGATACTGCAAGACGGCAATAAAGAAGAAACACAGGAACTCTAAAAGCTGACAGTTTTTCAAATTAATGTTTTCATCATGATGTGAAAATGTTCCTGATGAACGCTAAAAGTTTAGAAGACACAAAAGAGAACACAAGACAAGATCAAAATCAGGAAATTGTACAGAATGGGAAACATTTGGTGCTTAAAAAATGTTCAGAATGCAGGAAGACAATTATTTTGTTCTAAAAGTGTCGTCTGCTGGTCAGAACAGTCTTAAAAACAACATGAAAAAGAATTGTGATGAAATTCAAATCGTGATCCTGCCATAGGAAAATAATGATACAATATTTTTCCCACATTGTCCGACCCTAATGAAAAACACTCATCTCCAGAAGAAGATAAAGTCTGCTAATGTTTACATGGCTTGTGGATAACTGAGGACTACCTAGTTACTGTTTTGTTGAGAAAAAAATTAAAATAATTGTTGTTCAATATATATCTCATATATAACTTTTAGGATTCCAAAGTCTCAGTAGGAGCCATTGGCCCAGAGGTATTCTGACAACATCAAATGTGGCCCTCTTTGAAAAAAGTTTGGACACCCCTGGTCTATGGTGTCAACAAGCAGAAGCAAAATGTGCTAGAACTCTTTTCCGTGGATTGATTTGACATGACGTGTGATCAGTTTGTCTCTGGTGTTGCTCATGTTAGTGAAAGTTAATAACCGTTGTGAAGGGGTTGTCAAGGGGTTTTGACCAATCAGAATCAAGCATCTTACACAACCGGACGATCAGTCAGAAAGCTGTGTAATACGCTTAAATAGCTGCTTCAGAGAGATGCCTTACACCTCAAGTCTGTCAGTGTCTGTTATTCTGCAGCCACCACAGCTTGATTTAGAGCTTAAAGCTCCGTTGTCTGTATTTTGTGTGGACTGGTAGCCCCCCGTTGAGAAAACTGTTGGTCTAAACTCTACTCAATTTTGATCCGTACACACAAATTATGTTTTCTGTATGTACATTTTGTACAACACGGTATGTTTTAGGGGCACCCAGAAGGTAAAAGGTATAAACTGTCTTCCTTCATGAAGAGTTCAGCAACATTCAGTTTCTGTGCAGATGTGTAATTCTTTCTGGTGCCATCTGTTATTGCTTTTCTGCCAGCTACCCATATAGCAGCTTAGCTCAGCCCACAGAGTGTTTCTTTATTAGTACCCAAGAAAGTAAATTAGTCATTCAGCTGGAAGAGTTGAGATTCCAAGATAAACACATATTATGACACAAATTCAAAGGTTGCTGGACAACCAGACAAACTGTTAAAACAAGACTTCATCAAATTGAAAATCAGGTTTCTGTTAATGCATGGTTATGACCTGATGATGGAGAAAAGCGTCTCGGCAGGTTTGCCTCACCAGCTGGTTTGCCTGTATCCAGCATGTTTTGCACATTGAAGAAGTTGCTTGCTTCTTCGAGCACCATGTTCTGAGTAAAGAGCGTCTTATACTTCAAATTTTAGGGTTTGTAAAAGTAGGGCCAAGGTTTAAAAATAGCAATACCTTTTAGTTTTGGAGGGTAATACTAAACATTTTCCAATAACCGTATTTCTGACAGCTTTGTAGAAAAAGATTTTGTAAAAGTTCAACAGGAGGTGTAAGATAAATAAATGACTAAATACGGTAGTATATGGTATAAGTTAGGGAAGCACCAATGCAACGGTTGAACATCGGTCTTGACTGAGATTTACCTTTGGCCCATCTGCAAATAATGTGCCTTCCATCATGTCAGTAGCCAATGTTTATCTGTCTTGTCACATCAATTTAATGCTGATAATCTACATAACTACTGATTCAGAGGAGGGTTTTGATTGGAAAGAAGAGGTCACCTGTTGGACAAACACTTAAAAAATGTGAGCAGAATGGACTAACATCAGCAGTTTAAACACATCTCATCTCAGAGCTGTTTTGAAAACACAAAAATACAAGATGTCAAAATCTGCTCATGCTAATTGGTTGCTTTAAATATGAGTAGAGGATGGATCCTGAAGTGCATATCTAGTATAAATCGATAGAAAGTAAAACCCCTCTCTCCACTTAAAGCATGAAAATGCACAAGTAATAATAACATTATCCAATAATATAAAGTGAGAAAGAGGATATTTACTTGAGTTTCGTTGTCCTGCTATTTTTAATTAAGTACATGATTGAAAAGAAACAGTCCACTGCAGGTTGAGATACAAGTAAAGGCCCTCATATTCAGCTGTAGCTCTGTGTTGTCATTTCCACAGCTGACTACGTGTGTGAGGACTGAATTTCTTTGAGGATTAGAAAAGGGGGAGAAGAGATGAATCCCCTGAAAGCATCTTAAAGCAGCTTTGTCTCTTGTTTTTATGTTCAGTTTTTAATAAATTCTCCTGAATGCACTGTAAGAGAAGGGGACTTTTCCACATCCCCTTCATAGGCAGCCACATTATCATAAATCCATCCCAATGTAATCCTCACCCTCCGCTAACCTGGGGTATTCTTCAGCATGAGGAGGCCACCTCACCTGTTTGAATAGGAGATGATTGCTGAGTGTGTCTGCCTCGCACAGCCAAGAGCTCTTTGAGTTTAACCCTTCAGGCTAAAGATAGATCCCCTGAGACCCTCTTCAGCTCCTCTGAGTGGGCTGTTAGCCTCACAGAGCGTCTGTTTGTTTCTTTCCACATGTCTCATGAAGAGCAGGCTCCCCGGGGAGTGACTGGTTTATTATTTAACAGCCTGTATTTAGTGTCTAATTAGTTCTGTTCGTGACACATTTCCTTTGAATGTCTCAGTTTTCTCATGAAATCTTCATTCATTGACTTGGAGCTCTTAAATCAGAAGCTTTTGGGCTAAAGGTTAGCTTTAATGGAAAACTTGGCTCTATTCTGAACAGATCCATACCATTCCTGCTCTGTCTGTCACACTCCATCATCTCATCCCGAACTCTCTCTCTTGACTGCTGCTGGCATTATAATGCATAATATACTGTATTATATAATTACATTGCCATAATATTTTTATATTATGTTATATTACATTATTATTCTAACTGCAACTCTTGGTCATATTACATACCCATATTATTTTTATTTATTGCTTAATTTGTCATTACCAACCATAATCACACCATGTCAACCTGTCACTACTGATTTTTTTTTAATACTGCCTGTAATTACTTCTATTTAATTTAAATTCCATTTGTAACATTGTGTATATCTAAATTGTATTCTAGCTTCATTTATCTATTTTTATTTTTACTTATTGAAACTTCTTTCTTGATTGTACTTATGTCTGGGTTGCTGTAACAACTGAATTTCCCCCCCGGGGGATCAATAAAGTAATATCTTATCTTATCTTATCTAGTCCAAGGCTTTTGGTGTTTCAAAGACGTTGTAGGCCCAGCCGGTTTGAACTCTGGTCCAGTGATTGTTCCAGTTAGGAGGTGTTTCACTGCTAGAAGAGCTACAAGGTCATCTTTCAGGGCAGATGGAGCCATCAGAATTATGTCTACTAGGACCTGGCTTAGACTACTTGAGTGGTGAAATCCTAACTGATGAAAAATATAGATAGCTTCAGGCACACAAAATTCACCAATATTTTCCTCTTTTATCTGAAATATAAGTCAAGGCAAGTCAACTTTCTTTATATAGCACATTTAAAACCAACCATTGTTGATTAAGTGCTTAGCACAGTAAAAAGTAGAAGAAAACAACAATAAACAACACAATGTAATTGCATATGCACGCTATAAGAAATCTCACATCAAAATATACAATGGGGTCGTCTTACAATCAAGGTCATCAAATTATGATATTTTTGCTCATGTGGTAGATATATCATGAGAGGCTTTATTTGATCAAGGCACAAAAAAACACTGAGTTGTTATTAGGAATCACATCATGCTGAGGTTCAGATATTGTAATATTGTAAAGTTGACCTTTTTTTTCAATCCAGAGCTCTAACGTCATGTTCAGACTGGATACTTGCACAATTATTTCCTCGCTTCATTCCTGTGTGTTTGAACAACAGAATATTTTGGGTTTCCGTGCTTATATGGAGTGAATAACTCGCTCAATTTTGCATGTCAAATTGTGTGTATGGAATTAACCAAAGACGCAAGGCTAACTGGGGAAGTGCTAACTTGCCAAAACAACAGATGAGTTGAATCAAGTGACAGACTTACCAGATATAGTCTCCTCACCTGCTTTCTTCCAAGTGAGCTTCTTTTGATTGCAGTTTCGTTAAAAAAAACAACAACAAAATAGAAACAGCTGGTGTCATTCAGTTTGGGGTAGTCGCACACAGACATGACCAATTTTTCAGCACGTCATCAGAGGATCTCCATGCTGGTATGCCATCTCGGCACAAATGATTCGCTGAAGATCAGATTTTTCAACTCTCACAAATAAGCGGATTAAGCGACTAGAGCTTTGAAAGCACAGCAAATTTGTATCGTTCATGCGTATAATTCGCTCCAGGAACTGGCGTCTAATCATATCTTTACATTGACTTCACATGTAATTCACTGACGAGAATGATTTTATTTGTGGCCGGTGAGAATACAACATAATGGGGAAGGATTTGTGGTTATGAAGCTAATTTCAGATATCCTTTAAAAAAAACAAAGCTGTGAACCAATTTAACATCCAAAATAATTTAATCCAATTTAATATTTAACAATAATAAATAAACATGCACCATGATTTTCCGATGCTCCTCAGTTGGTGATGTTTGTGATCGGAGCAGCAGAAGACAGAAAACTTTGAGGGCACCAGCAGGTTTGATGAAGGACTGGCTTCAGTGAGAAGAGACAAGGGTCACACTCAATTTAGTGAAGATTCCAGCCAAGATTACAAGTCATTCAACACAATCACTCTTATTCTGTTCTTCTTTACCTTTCATCTAAAACTCACAGTCCCCTCAGAGTCAGGTCTTTATTTCTATTCTGCGGCCCAGCCGGTGACATACTTTACACCACAAGTATATTCTCCTTATAACAGTATGTGTAAAGCTTTCTGTGTCCCCGTGAGGCTGAGAGACTCGCCGTGATGCAATTCAATTCCAGGGCCCGGCTGATTGGTTGTGAAACCTTATTTTGCAAGTATTGATCCTGGGAGCAACATGTAAAATGCAAAAACCTCAACAAGACGGATCTGCTGTCATGTCTTACAGTAGAAATCAGGCAATCAGTGTCACATACCTCCACCAGGGGCCTGTTTGAGCCTAATTCCACTCATTGCTGCTAAATAGTGAAAACCCTCGGGCTCATCAATCATCAATTGAAGGAGCACTCTTTACTTAATAGTCCAGTCTTTACCCACTGAATGACCACTGCATTTATCTGTAAGAGCCAGTGGATACTGCCTGAGTTTGACAGAAGGAGGAGATGGGAGTAATGTGTTTTACTTTGATTACTCTATTCTCCTTCCTGCTTGGCTTGCTGCACTAAAATTCCCAATTTGGTGCCGTCTGCTATCATGATTCTAAACTGAAAATTATAGTTAAGAACACCTATCACTATCCCCCGTAGGGTATAATGGACCGGTCATTTTTTTGGAACTGATCTTCCCTGAATATGAAAGCCAATATTTTAGTGCAGAGGCAAGTTCTTGAATGGGCAGCATTTCTAGTGCATTTAATAGACTCTACTCCAACCACTTCCATTAATTTCATTAAGAAATACATATTGGGGCTGTAAAATTATTATTCATTTCAATGGCAATTTATCACAAAATGTCTCAATAATCTAATTTATTTACATTTTTGATCGCAGGTTATTTAAATTTCCCATTTAATGTTTTTGCATTTGAAAACCGTTTTTCTGTCCGTATCTACAATGTGAATCAGTTCTTATCAGTGTATTCATTTGGGAATCAAATAAATGCAATTGAATGTCCTTTAAGATCCTCACTTTTATGTTTATTATTCAGATAAACAATGCACTGCTGCACCAGTGTGCTCTGAAACCATGACATGGAGGGAGGAAACAGCTGCGGAGTGTTTATTCTGTCAAGTTTCTTTGTTTGTTTTTTTCAAAGGATAACACTGTTAAACATTAAAGAATATGCAGGAATGCATGTCAAAATATCTACTCAGTGTCAACATGATGTGTAGTTATTCTGAGATGTTTTGGATTACTCACTGACATCCAGTGATCCCTGTTTAATGCAACAGTATGTGCTTTTTTCAGGAGTTCCAGTTAGGGTGCTGTTTCTGTTTCATATAGGTCCTGTATGTGTGAAACATTAATTTAAGACCTTAATTTAAACATGACTCACACGCTAATGCTGACAGCCCTAGTGTTTACTCAATAAACTATATGGGGGAAAGAGTGACACTTGCAATGATGGATGTTACACAAATTACATGGAAATAGTATTGGTGATGTCATCCATTAGTTTCCAAAGAGGCATTACGTAATACATAAATTGCGGTCGCCATATTGGAAACTTCAACAAACTTCCAGCTAATCAAGAAACAGATGAAGAGGTGGAGTTGAGACCTTCGTCCAGATGTCATGCAAACAGCTACAATATGCCCACCTATTGTCAAATTTGCCATGACCCTAATTATGCCTAATTATAATAACTCTCAACTTTAAATCATCAAAAAGATGAGTTATAAAGTAATGTGTCTCCGTAGAGTTGTCATGAATAAAGAAATAAGGTCTTTTATCTTACCTTCCTGTTTCTGGGCTGTTTTCCTCCTCTGTTCATCATTTTTAGTGAATGGTCAGCCATTGACCATGCAACTTCAGTTTTATGCTCTCCAGATAAATATTAAAGATATCCTTCACATTATATACCAATTTTGATTGCGAACATGTCGTTTTTCAAACGTTTTTGCCACAGTGTCAACAGTCAGAGGGGAAATGTGCCAGACTTCTAATTTGTCGTATGTGCCACTGGCAATACATTTACGGTCAGTAAATGTATCATCAATTTTATGGCTTTTGCCCGTACAAGTATTAAACACAGCCTGGTAATAAAAAAATGTAATAGTGTAGTGTGATAAAAAAATATATATAATTTTAATATGGATTCCAAAGGGGATTCCTTGGCTTTTGGAGACAGCCTCAAGTGGACACTCAAGAAAAGAAGCCAAAGTGCATTTCCTTGACACCAAGATACAACGACATTAATACAAAAACAACCATCCTCAGCCTTAATCGACCATTTCCTTTTACAGCTCTAAAGGCGAAACTGTTTTTATTTACTAACTGAAACACATATCACATTTGCTGACAGATGTTTTTCTCTCTTCCCCAGGTATCAAGTGCTCATGCCTCAAAGTCGGACATTGTGAAGTCGGGAAGCCCCAAATCCACACTAAAGCATATATGGACAGAAAGCAGTAAGGATATGTCCATCAGTAGGCTGCTGTCACAGACTCTACAAGGCAAAGAGAACAGCACAGCCTTGGACCTTCGCTATGACACTCCAGAGCCCTACTCTGAGCAGGACCTGTGGGACTGGCTGAGGAACTCCACGGACTTGCAGGATTCACGGCCGCGGGCCAAACGGCGGCCCATGGTCAAGACGGGGAAGTTCAAGAAGATGTTCGGCTGGGGGGACTTCCACTCGAACATCAAGACGGTCAAACTCAACCTGCTGATCACTGGAAAGATCGTGGATCACGGCAACGGCACCTTCAGTGTCTACTTCCGCCACAACTCCACAGGTCAAGGCAATGTGTCTGTTAGCTTGGTCCCTCCAACTAAGATAGTTGAGTTTGATGTGGCAGCGCAGCAGTCCGTCATTGACGCCAAGGACTCAAAGTCCTTCAACTGCCGCATTGAGTATGAAAAGGTGGAGAAGGGAGCCAAGAACACGCTCTGCAACTTCGACCCATCCAAGACCTGCTACCAGGAGCAGACCCAGAGCCATGTCTCCTGGCTCTGCTCCAAACCTTTCAAAGTCATCTGCATCTTCATCTCCTTCTACAGCACCGACTACAAACTGGTGCAGAAAGTGTGCCCGGACTACAACTACCACAGTGACACTCCCTACTTCCCCTCCGGCTGACATTCCTGTACGCTTACCTACAGGAAAGTGGATGAGTAGAGCACAGACTGGGGCTTCTACCCACACCAGAGAAATGTGTTTGTTAGCAGTACTATCCCTGAACATGTCCATACCGCAGTGTTGAAAATTTTCCCAATTTAATGTTCTAATTTTTGCAGACGATGTTTAATTTTACTGTTGAGGTGGTTATCAGGACTGTGATTTGTTTTAGTGTGATTATTATCAGTTAGAGATTTGTTTCCTACCTCTGTTTTGTCCCTGTTGAACCATGCCTAGATAGCAGGGGCTTAGTCGTACCTCTGGGACTGTTATTTCTGTTCAGCTTTGCTCCTTTTTGTTGTTCGCTCCATGTTGAGTTCAAACTTATTTTCCAACTAGTTGTTGATTACTTCGTTTTCCTCTCCAAGCGACAATGCGTTATCTCTCTGGACAACAACACATGGACTGTTTACCCCTGCTGTGCTATCAACGCTCTGCAGTTTATCCTGCGTATCTGGAAACAGAATTAACTCCTCATTTAAAAAAAAAAGAATAAAAAAAGAATAAAATCCTCAGATATTTCTACCAAACCTGCAAGGCAGCTGAATAGGACAGTGATGATTCAATGTGATGCTCTTAGAAATCTAAGGTGGTTGTACCTGGGAGCTGAAACTGAGCTGGCATCACCTCAGACTGTCAACCTTCAGCTGTTGTCAGAGTGATCCTGCTAGTCCAGCTAGTTGTTGAGTATGTTAGGTGAATGGTTTGTTCTCAGCTGATTGAATGTCTGATCACCTGACGATTGATCTTTGGGTGGTTCATTGGGGGAAGGGGCTTGCTCATTGTCACTTAATATATCAAATGTAATGTATTGAATTCTATATCTTAGAGCCTAATTTGTATGAATGGTTTGTATTGTAAATAGTTTACCCCAATTGCGCTGCTTATGTACATGCCCCCCCATGAGCTGTGTGTTTCCCTCTTGTTCACTCCATTTATGCTCGTTATTGGTTCCTCTAACAAAGAAAATGATGTTGCTGCCCTAGATGTGAATTTCATGAAAACAGCAATCCTGTACAGAAGCTGTAAAACTGACTAAATATATTAAAGTATTCCTTGGAAGTTTCTTTATTGGGGTGGTGGGGTGGGGTGGGGTGGGGGTTGGAGATGTACAAATGAATTAAAGATTACAGTAAATTTTATCAATTGAATGTTGTTGTGTGTGGTTTCTTTCTGTGACTCATGCTCTGATAATGTGGAGTTATACTCTGTTGAAGTCCTGTTACATATTCAGCTTCTTGACAACTGCAGCAGCAGCTTGCTCAGTGATGCAATGCTTGATGTTGACTGAGATGTTGATCTGGTGTGCAGTTTTAGTCAGGTGATGAAGAATGAAGAGTGCCTAAGTCTTGTTGGGATCTAAGTCATGGTATTAATTTGTTAGTGATGAACTGCACAGCTTTTGCGCTCTCTAAACCTGAGAAGAGGCACTGTCTAATTTACAAAACATACCTGCAAAGAGCTGTGCTAGAGAATAAATAATGACCTTGTGTTCCAGTGCTGTTTGCAGGGCAACAAGCATTTATTCAAAGCTCCTGTGAAACTTTTATTTCCTCTCTGGCGCCCCCTGTGGAGAAAATTATACCTCTATTCTATTTGCTGATAATTTTTTTCTGTACATGCACAAGTGTTGCTTTAACCTACTCCCTTTGAACAGTTCAATGTGTCACCCACTGGTTATTTGATTATATTGAAAACACAAACTCTCACAGTGGTCACACGTTCAAAATTACAATACATAAATTGTCAGTCTTGTTGCTGATGGTAATGTTCACTTTTTCAGGTCATAAGGAGTCGTCACTGTAAAGTTCAGCCTGTTTCATAACCAGTTAAAAACTCTTCACAGCAGCTTCACATAAGCTTTTGTGCATTTGTTCTCTGTAAATGATTGATTCATTCACAAACACTGGTGCTAACAGCTCCATGCAGTTACAACATTTTAATGTCTGTTGAGAGTTGGTGGTAACAGCCTCACAGTGTTTATAAAAGGGAAATATGTTCTGAGTTTTCAGATGAGGACAAAAGTTTCACCTCTACATGATCTAAATAGAATGCGTTAAAATCACAGAGACATCACAATTATTGTTATAATCAGAGGTTAAATCAGTTTGTCCGAGGCTTTACCGGCACATACAAACAAACTTTGTCCAACAGTCCGGGATATAACACATGCCAGAGGTGAGCTTCTTTATAAAAGCACTGCAGAGAGCAGAGATGCTAACAGCCCATCACTACAATCAGACACAAAACAAGAGCAAACTGCACAGAGCTGCAAAACTTTTAGGAGCATATTGAAAAATCATTAAGGCTGCAAGGTTTGTGATTAAGCTCTTATGATGGGGCCAATAGTGGTGGCTTTGCTATATGCAACTCGTGGTGCAGCTCGTTGCCGTAATCCATTCCTAGTGAATGTTCCCCTCAGTTTACATTTGTTACTTAATTAGTCACAACAATTTAATTAGAAATATAAAATGAACTTGTGTTTTCCTCTTAACCAAAATACGACATTTAATGTGCCTAAACTTACAAAAATACAGCCATTGGACAACATTCACTCCTAATAATTATTGTGACAGTCTATCAGGATCATGGATATATTTTTTCTCAAGATTGAGTTGCTTTCTTTTTAAGGTTTGTACTGATGGAGCTTAAAACTTACAGCTAACTTAACTACAGATATGTACATGTGCATGTACCTGAAATTCAATATATATTAAAGCATGAAGACACTTCGCAAGCTGCCGTGTCTGAATATTTGAATTTGTAAACATGTTTGTATGGACTTATATTGTGATTCACAGTTACTTATCAGTGGGCAAGAAGGTCTGTTTCTCACAGTTATAAAAAAGAAGTACACTGGTTTTCAACACTTTTTGCGGAAGGTCCTTAAAAAAATCAGTGCAAATCAGCTCTTGGATGTTTGAGATGAGGACAGGATGTTATTTTTTCTTTATTGAATCAGGAATATTTACACTGAGATTGAAACAGTTTTTCGAGGGAGTCCAGGCCAAGACAGAAGCATAAAAGGTTTCACACAAAAAACAAGACAAACAGACAATAAGTAATCATTACATCAATCAATATATTGTTCAGCAGTAAAACATGTGCATACACTGATCAGATGATCTTTAATACTAGTTTTAAAATCCACCAAAGTAATAAAGTGATCCAGTCTTAGGTGACCTTGTAGCGCAGACTAGGATGAAGTAATGAAAACATTAGAATCACTTTAACCAAAAACAGCGAGTTTTGGAGATCAGTAAAGAACATGAATGAGGAGTGTTCATGTGGTAATTCCTTATAAAGAAATATTTATCAATGCTCCATTCTTCTGTTGTGATGAGAAGACAAACTTACCTTCTTACACTAGACACGGATGTGTGCAAAGACCAGACACAAATGGAAATGCAGCATGTTATACTGAGTCCGACGGTTTCAGATAGGCTGAGGGAGCATGCATATGAGGGATATCACTAGACTCCATTAGAGATAGAAAGGTTGCTCGGATGAGTTTTAGTCCAAGCAACATATTTGTTTCAATAGCAGAAAACAAATTCAAACATCAGTTTTTTTGTTATATGATGACCAAAAGACATTTTCCTCCCAGAGAAAATGCATATTTATTTCAATCACCTTGTTGTTTAAAGTAGAAACATAACATATTTTACTCTCATTTTAGACCTGGAAAAGTTTATCATCTCTAGCACCAGACTTTATTTACAAAGATGTATTGATTTTGAGATGAGAAACATACGTTGAAAGACGCTCTTTAAGTAAGGGAACTGAATTCTGGTCAGGTTGGGTCCCGTATTAGAAAAAATACCTTGCATCCATTGTCAGGTGTGCTATGTGGTGCAGACCTCCTCAGCCTCTCATTCAGCCACTGGTGGACTCCATTTCTCCACCACATTATGTTTTTCTTGAGGCTGAAGAAATGACTGATTAATTACAGAGTATGTGTTTTGACAAACGACACAGCCTCCATATTTCTCCTGTGTGTGGAGTACAAACAGAGTATGTAAACAGTCTGTCTGAATGCCTCCACAGTAAGAGGAACACATAAGCTCCATGCCTGACTATAATTGCTTCTTGGATCTTCCTCTGATTCGGCACCATGTGTGATCGAGCAGATTTCCTAATAACCGAGCGTGCCAGAAAGTTGGACACATAGAGGTGAACTTGTATCTGGGTCCCTGGGAGATGTGGAGATTGGGATGCGAGTCTGATAGCGTCTGCTCTGGGACTCCACAGTGGCACCTGCCATCGAATCCTCCGGCTCGGCAGTTAGGATCAGCAGTCGGCTTTAAACAGATTAGGGGCTCTGGGGGAGGGAAATCCGCTGCCTTTAGCTGGCTCACAACTTATCAGTAATTAAAGTGGATGCCAGGTTTGTGTGTTCATTGGCGGTCCGCGGAGTGCTTTTAGAGCTGTCCTCATTAAGAAGCTGCCTCCAAAAGTTTGCCCTCAATGCTCACTTTTAACAAGCCAGCAGGGATTTCAGACTTTCTGGCTAAATACCATCAGTGTAGGAGCAAACACATGACGAAACAATTTCTGTTAATTCGTAATAAATGGACACACTTTCTTTTTTTTATCCCAGAGGAAATGATTTATTTTTCTCTGTTCAAAGTGGAGAGTTAACAAGGACACTGAAAGATTAAGTAGAAAAAAGTACAACAGCTTAAGAAATAAACACACAGGTAAGTTCAAGTAGAATTTACAACATTTTGTGAAGTTTGGTAGGTGGAGATGGCAGAATTTTTTTTACAGTGAAAAACTATTGTGAAAAAACAAAATCAAACTTTCTGTGAATCATTTTTATCTACCTGTACTCAAACTGATCATTCTCTGAATGATGTTTAACAAGGTGGGAACAGTCAATAAAAAGTTAACACCATGTGGTGCTGTGTTTGGTCCAGTGGTGAAATCAGGCGCCCCATGTAGAGGCTATAATCCTCAATCAAGCACCCTAGGTTAGAGTCTAGCCTGCAGCCCCTTTTCTGCACCTCACTCTCTACTCTCTCCCCTGATTACCTGTTTTATCCACTGTCATATCATCTTTAAATAAATGCACAAAAGCTCCTAAAGAATAACTTATAAAAGAAATGAACACAGTTGATCCATTAGGAAGCTGTAAACTTCCATGACAGAATTATCAGATTAAGATTAACCTTGAAACCTGTTGAAAGTTCAACAGTCCACCCCCCTTCTGCTGCAGAAAGGGTCTCCACAATCCAAATCCAGTATAAAAAAATAATATTCAACACATTATTTCCATAAAGATCCACAGATTACTTCAAGTCTACAAACTTGTATGCTCTGCTCAAGTTGTCGACAACCTATCCGACCATGTGAGAGCAGGGCTTGGATCCTTCCTCTCTCTCAGGTAAACTACCTCAGTGGATATGTTCCTAGTGATGAGAAATCAGGCTCCTTTTAGTGATCCAGATCATTTGGATCAGCTCAGCAAGAGCTGGCCATTTCAGCTCCCAAACGGCTCTTCACAGCGCCAGTACCAGATCACTTACAAGAACCAGCTTGTAGAGCTGATCTGTTTGCATCCAACACATCACTGGGCTCTTCACCTCAGTGTAGACGCTGTCTGCTGCCAAAGTGTCAGGTAACGGGAAAATGCCAACGTTAAAGAGAATTGAATTCAACAGAACTTAAAGGTTTCAATAATCATTTCTAAAATGAATGTCATTGAAGGATTAACAGATGTGTTTCTGGTTCTGTTAACACCCATGTTTTAAGAGTTATGTTAAAGACTAATGTTTCCACACATGATACACATGCTCTGTCAACTCTTTGTGTCACAATGATGACATCAAAAAGTCTACCAAACAGGTTGAACCCAGTTTTATTCAATTTATATCAATTTATTTCAAACTTTATTTCAGACTTGAAGTCTATATAAATACAATATGTACAATAAACACATGAAGGACCCATTCTCACATTTATCAAAACCAAAAAATCAATAATGTTTGAGTCTATCAGCTCTGCTATCAATTCTTGTGGTCATATGACTGAAGGTCATATCTCAAGCTAAGACATGTAATTTAAATCAAATCACTGGTGCACAAACACACAGGTAGTCTAAGAAAGGTAGACTATATGGTATTAAACCACACAAAGATGAATCCTGGCGTTCAGTTCAAAGAAGTCTAGAGTTGGTCTGCTTTTTACCAAAGCTAAAGAGGAGGAGCGGTTTCTTTGATATTGCCAACCTTCCCTGTTTCATCTGTTTTTGGCTTTGCACATGTGCGCATGATGACACATTTACGTTGATGAGCAGGAAGAGTTTGTATTCCTTAAATGTGCAGCTCGTACACAATGCAAAGTTGTGTTTTATGTAGATACCTAACCCTCTCTATCCATCTGGAACGTTTTCTTTCTCTCTCTGCGCCAATGCTCACCATGCTTGTTGCTCCACAGGATGCACGTATCCACACTTCCTTATATGGTGGTCACTGGGTATTCATGGGCAGGGATGTAAGCTGATTGCTATCAGTTTACGATTCATGATCATACATACCTGTCTACCATCAAATCCCAGTTTTCTGTTGCGTTCATGAATCATGTGTAAGTTTTTAGTACCAAGGACTGTCTGATTTAAATTTACTAACCTTCCATGAATGAGACCCGTTGTCTTTCTGTCTGTCCTCTAAATAATAAAAAGTACTGAAAGTTGAATCATTAAGGTTATTAAGGTGGCTTTTAAGGATGCTCGAGAGGTGTCCCAACACGTACTGCACCACAGTTTCTTTTATATGGGACTGTCTAGCTGCAGACAGGTTAGGGTGTCCATGCTGACCCCTGTCCACCACTGAAAGCTCCTACATTGGAAACGTGACAATCAGACCTAGACCACAGAGTGATGGGAGAAGGTGACCCAGAGGAATAAACCAGTGTTGACTTGGCCTCCAAGTTCCTCTGATCTCAATACAATCCAGCATCTTTGGGATGTGCTGGGCAACAAAGTCTCATCCATGGAGGTCCCACCTTACAACTTATAGGTCTCCTACTAATGTCTTGGTGCCAGATACCACAGCAGAAGTCTAGAAGAGTCCATGTCTCATCAGGTCAGGATTCTTTTGGCCCTGACATGATGAGAGGGGGGACTAAACAGTACTAGGTAGGTGG
Source organism: Notolabrus celidotus (assembly GCF_009762535.1). NCBI lineage: Eukaryota > Metazoa > Chordata > Actinopteri > Labriformes > Labridae > Notolabrus > Notolabrus celidotus. Next base: position 7,926,483 of record NC_048287.1, on the reverse strand, counting down.
TCATAAAGTTATGGATGTATTTAAGTAACATCTGTAGTTGTCTGCTTGAAATAGTGAACAATGCAAGCAGCAGAACCCTGGATGTGATGTGCAACAGAATAAAATATGTCCCATCCTCCAGCCAGTTATGTCATTTTCCTTTTTTAATTTGCCTAATCTGTAAATCTGCCAAAATATTGTTTTCCCCTACGCTCCCTGGGCACATTTTTTATGACTTAAGATTCAGCGACCACATAATTAAGAGAAACAAGGAGTATTTATTATTGGTCATGCCACTTGAACGTTTTAAACCCACTCAGCGTCCCACTCAGCTGCATGATGAATGCCTGTAATAACTGCACATCTGATATGCAGCCTGGCGTCCTCTTGTTCAGGATAAGGGTTCCTCCCATGAGGAGACGTATCTGTGAAATCAGGGCATCAGAACAATGAGTTTGGGATCCTGCCCACATTAAGCCATCTTTGCCAATCCAATTCTGACCTAAACCGCGTTTTCCTCCAACAGAAATTCTGTTTTAATCAAAAGCGGAATGGAAAAAGGACCCCGCGTGCCTCTGGGATATTTTTCCATTAACCATTTTGACACATGACTGACTGTGGGGGATTATTGGTTTTTGAAGAACTATTAACAGCTGTACATTTGCATTTTAATACAGTTCTCCTCAACTTACTAATGCAATTTGCTTCTCAGCTTTGTTGCCACCACATTCCTGCAGCAATTCAGACTAACAGCAAAAAGCCCTCCAGCTTTAATCATTTTAATTGCCATGAAATATTAGTTTGCATTAATCACTTCTGGATCTTCACAATTAGACACCGGCCACTACAGCTCCTCTCCAAACTGTGCTGTGTCGCCCCCCTCAAGGTTTTTTTTTTCTTTCAGACGATCCACATGGAATTCTAAGTGGCACAAAAAAGTTCATCTCAGGTCAGACGGGATGTTTACTTCATTAAAATGTTTGCTCTGCAGGCTGCTTTTGTTGTTTTTGGAGAAACTACTGAAGAGAAACTAAAGAACAGAATCAGCCAAGAGGTAAAACTGTGTCAGGAAACTCTAAGACAGGTGTTCAAACTTACCAATGAAGAAAAACAGAAACATTAACACAATAATAATCCAATTTCCCATTTCCGTTCTCCATCTCTGGTATGAATTGGTAGGTGAAAGGTTCTTTTGAGTTCTTTGATAGAGGTCCCTGAAGGTCTCTTTACCACAGAGAAAGTTCCACTACATTAGTAATTCAGATGTCTCTCGGTAGCTCTCCTCTGCTGAATCATAAACTAACTGTGTATATCTGTGTGTTCTCTGCAGGTTGTCCACCTTCTTCCTCTATCAGAACACATTAGTCACTGAGTGTTACCTGACTGTGATTGAGCAGGAAGGTGATGCATGAGTATTTGCATGACATTTTCAAAGGGCAAAAGTAAAGTTCTTTTAATTTCTGCTTTCTGGCATGTTGTGTAAGAAAAGAACATTTTGTACCAATAAGAGATTTAAAGCTGCAGGAAACTTTCCATGGAGACTTTTTGTCAAATAGCAACGGTGGGTAAACAGTTAGAAAAACTGCTTTAACCTCAGACTTTCTTCTCATGGGACAAAAGACATGTTCATAGATCACAAGGATCACATTTACCACAGCAGCACTATTCATGGTTCAATTAAAAACTGAGCTGAGTTACAGAATAATTCCTAAACTGTGTAATCAGTTGAGAGGGCAGTTTTGTCATTAGTAAACCTGAATATTTTGGGGTCTAAAATGATTACAAACAATGAATACAAAAGTTTTTGGATTGCTCCAGTTGGCAGCTGTGAAACACACCGTTATGGCTGCAACATAATCCCTGAAGGAAAATATGTCTAAATAAGTCCACAAGAAGATTTAATTTTGGTTAGCGTTGAACGACTTGGTTCAATTCATACTCTATACAGTATTGCCTGTTCATCCAGTGAGTCTCAGTTTCACTTTAACCAACCAAAAAAAAAGAAACTGAAGATCTTAGGATTTTTTTGTAATTAACAGGTCTTAGGTTTTTTCAAATAACGACATCACGATGTGCATTTGTCAAGCTTTTTCAGGTCTGTCCTCAAGAGGAGAAGAAAACAACTTTTCAGGTGGGATGCATAATTTCTGGTGCATTCCAGGAAGTCAGAAAATCTAAACGCTTATTTTCTTTGGTGACACAGCATCAAGCAGATTTGTCTCAGTATAAATGTTTAAAAACAGATTCTTAGCTGCTGTTTATGCAGATATCTGTTTATAGAGAGAAAGAAATCTTCTTCAGATTACCAAGAATGGGAGCCAGGATTTCATTACACTGGATTGTGTTCCTCCTGCTTTTGCTCTCCATACAGAATGTTTATCCTGCAGACACTATAGCCTGCTGACTCCTGATTGGTCAATACTACTCAGACTACAAACAAAATCAGAACACTTCCTACTACAAAAATGTCAGACTTCTGAGTATAGATTCTTCACTTTTACTTTGTAAACAGAGATTTCTCCCTGATAGGTAGAGTGATATTGACGTGTCTAACAACATAACAGAAAGGATCACTACAGAGATAGATTTCTGTTGAAGTGTATTTGGTGTAAAACAGTCCCTTCCAAACCAACTCTACGAACAACAACAGCAGTAATAACATCTGCTCAGAGAGTAGAATGGATTTAGAGTCCGGCAGCAAGAGGATGATTGGTTGAGAGATGGACAGTAATATGAACGGATAGGAAAAAGTTTTAACTTCATTTGGTTAACAGAGGAAGATCAGAAACTCCAGTGATCTCCAGAAGCAAACGTCTTGAGTAAATCCAAAACTTTTTGTACCTCTTAGGCGTTAAGACTCCAAAAGTAGAGAAATATGGGCCTTGTTCAAAGATAAAGTGGTCCCTCTTTAAAGCTCTGTGGGTTCTAGCAGCACATTAAGACAAATATGTACAGTGAGATCCTTTTCAGGGTCTCAGGCTGATAACACAAGAGGGTTATTACTGATGTCCCTTGTGCTGAATTCCTTTGAGTCTCTATTATGTTTTGACATGATCATTACTTAACATATGATGAGTATATAATGGGGCACATCAGCATGAATCACCTGAATTACTGCATCTTGGCAAACTTTATCAAACTGATAACGTCCTCCCACTCCCATTTCTAAATTCCATTAGACCTACATCAGTGAATCTGCGATGACACTGACATAAAGGTTACCCACATGTTTAATGATATACAATTTCCCAAGGGACTCTTTTTAAGACGGCTCTGAGGGCCTCTCAGCGGGTGTTTGTTATCCTTTTAAAAAGTTCAATACCACGATGGAAAACAATTTAATTAATGCTGATTGTGTGTGAAAGAGCAGTGCCGCAGGGCGTTGGAAAATGTCTGATGAAACATGCAGCATTCTAATCTCAGAGAATTAATTACCTGCTGAAGTACACTCCCCTCTCTGCCACATGCCTTTCAGGTATTCTCTTTTGACCTTTCCCTTTCTCCTCTATTTAAGCAAGCTTCTGCACTAATGTTGTTCCAGTAATGATACGAGTACCTGAACTGCCTCCAGACCTGCGTAAAACTTGAGAGTGAGTCTTGCTGTGTGAAAATTTTACCATTAAAAACCAAACTAGGGAGCTTTACGTGGGCTGTAATGGTTATTAGCTGTTTTACCATAAGACAATAACGTCAGCAATACGTAAATGGATGAAAGTTTTAGAGCGTCAAGTTAAAGTTAACTTTAATCTGCTTGTGCCTGAGTTATCTGAAGTTTGAGTTTCTGTAAACTATTCCCCCCCTCATCACTTACTTTAACTCTTCCTGTCCCATTAAAGTTACTAACAGTAGTCCTTTCTTGAGTCCCTGAGCTCAGTTGTCTCGTAGGTTCCTCTGAGTCTCTGCAGTAGATGTCCTAATGCTGTTGATGTCCCAGACTCCAGCTGCAACAGCTACTACTATTACTACTACTACTACTATTCGTCTCATCACTATCATCTCTCTCTCTGTCTGTGTTATTCTCTGCTATCCCCTCTTTTCATTGATTGATTGATTGATTGATTGATTGATTGATTGATTGATTGATTGATTGATTGATTGATTGATTGATTGATTGATTGGTGGTGTGACGCTTTGGGATGTCTTTCAGGATCAAGATTTTATGACAGGGCTGCTAACCAAAGGCCCATCTTTTTATTTTTTTCTCTGCAAGTTACTTGGCGATAGCTTAATAGCAAATAACTTGTATACCAATTATTGTTATTACAATAGGATGCAATAAAGTGTGATAAATTACCACTCTCTGCATGTTATACTGGTGTATTAGCTGCACCAGTGCATTTGAACAGCTCACTTTTTAGATGACAAAGAGGTATTAAAAGTGCATCTTTCACACCAAATGTTATACGAGTAAAGTGCAGTTCCTCGAATGTCCACTGGAAGCTGTCTGCATTATTTGCATACATATGGGCACCTCTAAGTCGACTGACAGGAGGGCCTGTTACAGCTGTTGGCAGACCTACATTTCTAACTTGCCTGAAATGTATTCAGACTGGTCAGGAGAAGCTGATCAGTCTGTGGTCAGCCTTCGTGTCCCCTCTGGATACTGCACTGCAAATGATACCCAATGAAGCTCAAATTCAGTCTGACTTCAAAATCAGTGTTATGACTCAAAAGTCAGTCAGAGTCAGCCTCAGTGTGTGCCCAGCCTTAGCCTTAAACAGATGTTGTTTTTTAGGTTGTGCATTAAAGACAGATTCAGAAGCAAACTGGGATATCAGGATCAGTATGGAGCAGAAATAATGGTATGGTGACGTCTGTGAGCTATTCCTCTTTATAAACTTTCTGTCCGATGACCTTATAATGAAGTATCAGGATCAGTTGACTGGAGGTTAATAGAGTCGAATGCAGGGCGGGTCACTTTCTCCACACATCACTGTGACCTCTGAGGTCAGGCTTAAGTGTTTGGTAATAGGGGGGATTAAACACGTACTCTGCAGATACTTAAGCAAGAAGGCAATTTTTCCACTCTTGTAGGGAAATACTATTAAGTTAACTAAGTTCATTATCTGCCTAAGCCCATAAAAAGATAAATGATGCTGCACTCTGCTCTCTCTCTCTGACTATAAAATACTCCGCCTGCAGCCATAACAGCAGCAGAAGTGAGATTTAAATAAGCACTAACTCCAAATGGAAATGCTGGAGTAGGAGCCATTTAAATATTCTACATGGAACTGTTTTAAGTTTCAGTGGATCTTTGTCAAATTAATGCTTGTCCCTTTTAAAACAACTGTAAATTATAGACTTTTGATAAACTCTTACTCAAAGTGGTTATACCATGGTGTGTTTGTGGCATGGATATTACATCTGTCATTTTAAAAGATATATTTAAAGGTTGTACAGGATCAAACAATCAATAATCTTACACTGTAAAACCTTGAAGAAAAGTATGCACTCCTTTCTGTCTGTCTTCAGCCTCCTGCTTACTCTCAGGATGAGTTGATTTAGGTTTTCAATCAAGTTTTTAATGTATCACCAAAGACTGAGTGTCCTTTTAGCAGTGTTTTTGTCCACACGCAGAAAAAATAATACAACACTAGACTGTGCTTTTGCTCTGCCATGTCCATAAAGTCTGGTAAGGATGTTTTTATAAGCAACTAATACCAAATGAGACAGGGACAAGAAAACACTGAAAAGGTGTGTAATGCTAAAAACCACCCAGCGGAACTAATGAGGTTAATGATCAACAGGTTACTATCATGACTGTATATAAAAAGGACACTCCAGAGAGGCTGAGTCTTTTAGAAGGAAAGATAGGAAGAGGTTCACCACTCTGTGAGAGACTGCGTGAGCAAATAGTTCAACAGTTAAGATTGTTACTCTGTTCCTCAGAGTAACATGACAAAGAATGAGTTGATTTCATCATCTACAGTACATAATATCATTAAAAGATTCAGAGTCTGGAGACTATCTCTGTACAAAAGGGACAATGACCAAAACCAAGACTGGATGGACCTGATCCTCAGGCCCTGCATTAAAAACAGACACGACTCTGTAGTGGAAATCACCGCATTGGCTCAAAATCCCTTCACACCATGGTTTCTGGACACAGTTCATCACTGCGTCTACCAATGAAGGTTAAAACTGTACCATGCAAAGAGGAAACCAGAAACAAAATCCAGTACTGTTGTAAACTTCTCTGGACCTGAGCCCGTTTAAGATAGACTGAGGTGATGTGGAAAACATTCCTGTGGTGGGATGAATCAAAATCTGACATTCTTTTTAGAAATCATGGACGCTGTGTCCTCCGCTCTAAAGAGGAGAGGGATTACCTGGCTTGTTATCAGCTCACAGTTCAAACCAGCATCCCGGATGGTATGGGGATCATAAGAGTCCATGGCATGGGTTGCTTACACATCTGTGAAGGCTTCATTAATGCCGAACAATATATACAGGTTTAGCAGCAGCAAATGCTGCCATCCAGACAATGACTTCTTCAGGGAGACCTTACATATTTCAGCAAGACAACGCCAAACCACATTCTGCACATATAACAACAGCATGGCTCTGAAGTAGAGGAGTCCAGGTGCTGAACTGACCTGCCTGCAGTCCTGACTTGTCACACATTGAAAAGATTTGGAGCATCATGAAATGAAAAACTAAGACAAAGGAGACCCTGAACTGTAGAGCAGCTGAAATCCTTTATCAGACAGGAACGGGACAACATTTTCGCATTTCACTTTCTGAACTCCAGAAACTGGTCTCCCTGGTTCACATACATTTACATCCATCCATCCATCCATCCATCCATTTACTTGACCGCTTATCCCGTTAGGGGTCACAGGGGGCTGGAGCCTATCCCAACTGGCTTTGGGCGGAAGGCAGGGTACACCCTGGACAGGTCACCAGCCTATCACAGGGCAACATTTACATAGTTTTGTTAAAAAATATATATTTTCATAAAACAATAACATTTTTCAGGTTAAACATCTGAAATGTTGTCTTTGCACTGCCTTTAATCATATTTAAGGTTTACATTAGACCATCAAACTATGTTTTTATTTACATTTTACATGCATCACATTTTTTTGTAGTAATGAAACCTCAGTTGCTGTTACAGAAAACCTTTCAGTATCACTTTGATTCATCACATTATACCAAAGAGCTAACTAATTCAACCTTTATATGCTCCCCTTGCTCTCTTAATTCTATTGTGGGTCGTTTCTTAAGATTGTAAAGCCCCCATACTAAATGGTTTATTGATTTATTGATGTTGAAATGAGACGTAATTTACCTTTAAATGTAGCTCTGATAATAAGCAAAGGCCAAAGGTGTCAGAGGTTCAATATCCATGCTCTGTTATATGGCAGTAAAATTGAACTCTGCAGTTTCCCTCTGATCAGTGTGTAGAGTGCTACATGATATTTATTATGGTGACATTTTGTGAGTTATAGATGGATTTGAATTGTTGAACCTTTTATCACGATATTTACTGACCTGTGGTGACCTGGTGTCAGGGGGAGGGGTATGAATCTTTTAGCTAAAGGGGACAAAATAGTTTTTTTTCTTTTGTTTTTTGACCTGAGATTTATATTTATAATTTATGTTCCAGCCCTACAGGGACAGATTTAAGGTCTAATGAAGGGTCGAGTGGAAGGAATGCTCCCTTTGAAGCAGCACATGGAGAAGACACCATGACCACCTCCTTTTTACAGTCAGCTAAAGGCTAACCATGGGCTAAAGGCCATTCAAAAGAGAGAAACAGTTAAAAGGTTCAGTCAACAGTGCTGTAAAATCCCAGGTAAAACTCTGAATGATTCAACTTACATGATCAAACTTGTGATCCTGGACATGGCCTGCTTCTACTGGTTGCCTCCTTACTCCTGCTTATTCTTCCAGGTTGATTGAACGGAATTAAATGTCTTCTTCATTATACTTGGTTTCTATGTTGTCCAGCTCTTAAGGGTTTTCTCTTCCACAAATGCATAACACCTCATAAACACATCAGTATGAACGAACTCATGCTAAATCAACATGCCCAAAAACACAGCCTTTGAAACGATTTTCAGTGCAAGTAGAAGAAAACAATGGCTGTTATTTTTTAGGTTTAATTCTTTAAATTATTTTGTTCTTTTCTCTTTTTATCTCATATTTTTATTGTGTTGTCTTTGTTTGTCTCACTTTTATGTTACTCGCTCAATTCGTACATTGAGCATAATTGAATAATTTCATTAAAAAATCTAACATAACATTAAAACAGTCTATATCAATAAACAAGTCTGAATCCTCCTCTCTATCTTTAGAGTCCCAATCCAATCAATGCTTGAGTCCCAGTCCAGTCATAGGTCCCTGAAATAAGGATTTGAGTCCGACTCCAGTACTAACAACACTGAGCCACAGAGAGGCGACTCCAGAAGTTGTGAAAATGGTCTGCCACTTTGTTTCCACATTACCTCCAGCAGGTGATCTGGTTGGAGTATTCCATCTTTTGGGCTGGACAAGAGAAGAATCAAGTCTTATTTCATCTGAATTCTCTCCAGGAAGGAGAGCTTTTCATCAGCCGTTGCTGTCTACAAATTCAGTCCCATTCTTCCTGCGTTACTGTGTGTTGACCCTCTGCTTCCAACCTTGCATTTCCATTTTTTTTATCAGAGTATGATCACCTTTCAGATTCTGAAGAGAAAGATAAAGTATATATGTTCACCCCAAAAACACGTGTACCTTCCCTCATACATTTGACCAAAAAGCCTGCTGCCATGCTGTCCAAAGACATTAATTTTAACGTGATGTGTTGCACTGGCTTCTGTTCATATTTCTCTATGAAAAGGATTGTTTGTCAACAAACACAATGCTGGGAAATCATCTCTTCTGATTCTGAACAAAGCTCTTATTATCTTGTGTCCTTTTTGTTTTAGTTTGATGGGGCTATCAATTACAGACAATAACAGGGGGTCGGATGGGTGGGGAGCCCGGGTGACAAGGGTAAAAGAGCTGTTTGGATTGCTAGAGCCACACTCCAGGCTTTCAGTAACAGGATTAATGTAGCCCCCGGTGCTGCTGTTCCGCTTGGAAAAGGATCAATCGGAAAAAGGCAAAAGCGTATTAAAAGGATTATAGATTAGCAATTAGATGTCTTCTGACTGGGGGTTACAGAGTGCTCTCACACACTATTTTGAGTCTTAAGGTGAGCTGTGTGATGGCTGACACTGTGGTCCACTTCCTTCCTCTCACTACATCGTCTCGACTTTCACACCCGGAGGTTCATCTGAGCCTGATGACTGTCTGCGGCTCAAAGTTCAACAATGGCTTTCCTGCAGACATAACACTGCTTTCTGTCACTTATTACATCAACATCTGCGTATACCTTACCTTATTTTTCCTGTTTTTCCGTTTCACTTCAGATTTATTTTGAGATTTATATGTATTTTGAAACCGTATCACCTGAGTATCTTTTAGCCCTGGACCAAATTTTACCCAAAGAAATGAAGTATATTTGCTCTCTGCTTACTAGTCCCCTGTCAGAGAGTAAAACATGTTTTAAAAAAGTGCACAGGAACGGCGCTCTTGGACAAATTTAGGAAATACAACATTTGCTGTTTGCATAAAGTTGAAATTCACGTAGACTTTTTAGAACACTTCAAGATTCGATTAGCACAAAAGTTTATGTAATGCAAGAAAGAGGATAAGAACGAACACAATGGTCAGTAATCATTTTGACCTCTAAGGTGGATTGATTGATTCACAATGTCAAATTATGCACTGAGTAACATGAAAGAAAACGCTTAAAATGTGCGGTAGCTGTCAAATAGTGGTCACAAACTGTATGACAGCGACATGATGAGTTTATTTCAGTCTAACTTCTGTCGTAAAAATGCAAAGCCAACGAAGCATCTTCTGTCTGTGTTTGTCATCCTTTGGGTGCCGTGTTTTAACTGTAATCTGATCCTCATTGGGTCTGGTGCAAACAGCAGGGTTCCCACTCTTTTCCAGAGATCATTTTCCAGGACATTTCAAGGACATTTTCAATGATGATCAAGCTGGTATGACCGTCTAAATTTAGTTCCTAAATAGTCTAATATGTTCCTCTCAGTGGAAGTCTACATTGAAGACATGCAGTCTATGGCTATCCATGAAATCATATCTTACATGCTTAAAAATTATGGCAAATTGATTATAGAACAATGCAACCACAGATGGACAGCACTTCACTTTATTAGTGCAACCAAGCAACAATGGTGGGCAATTCTCATCTCAGCTTTCTCTTTTCTCAAAAAATACAAAATTAGCTAAGTAAAAAACAAAAAAGCCAGCAAAGGACTCTGGAAGCTGCCTTACTGAAATAAATAATAATAATAAAAATCAGAGGATCAGTGCATAAATTGACCTAAATAGAACTGAATGACAAAAATGGCCAGAAATGTTGAATAGGGATGTGTTTTTTTAACCTTGTTAGATCGCACACAGTCATGTTGGAATAGTTTTCCAGGACAATCTGTGATTTTCCAGGACATTTAACTTTTTCTCCCATTTTCCAGGTGTTTTCCAGTACTGGAAAACTGGTCAACTGTTTTCCAGGTTTTCCAGTTTTTCCAGGACGCGTGGGAACCCTGCAACAGGTGTGACCTGCCATTTGGAATCTCACCCAAGGTGGTGGTCTGTCTGGTGTCGCCCGTGTACCTCTGTGTCCGTGAAACTCTCAGTGCATTTAACGGTTGAATACTTGTAGTGTCCTATGCACACTGGGCAGATGAGAATCATTTATGTGCTCCAACGCTATCAACCACAACTGTAAGTGTTTTTGACAGGTTTGTATCACATCATCACACTGAGAGGCTCAACTTCATTAACTATTCATGAAGCACTGATCGTGTGTGTCACAGTTGACTAATATCATGTAAACTTATCACAGTTAGAGCAATGGTTGCACAATTTTCAAAAGTAGTCTCATGTAAACCGTGCCCATGCATACATGCACGTGCGTCATAGGTGCGCTCCATGACTGCTAACATTAGCACTACACCTCTGGTTGTGACGTAATTTTGTTGCCGTCGCTCTTGATCCTTGTGGCTCTACTATTCAAGAGATAAACATCACATGCGTTTAATCGTTTCAGTTTGAACCAGAAGGCAGCGTTAGCGAGGTGGACACCAAAGAGGAAAAGAGCACGCAATGTAGAGGAACGTGAGAGACGATCGAGGAACTGAGGATGCAAGAGTGGGGAAAAAAATCACTGGTGTCTTCACGGTATCTACTTCTCAGTTCAAACTGAGAGTGGAAGTGTTTGCTTATGTGTTTGAAGATCTTCTCTTCTTCTCTCTTCTCTCTTCCTCTCTCTTCAGCAGAAGTTCATGCCAATGCCTCTCTAGTATTTTAGGAGGTCTGGCCCTCCTAGTGTTAAAACAGTAGTAGTTTGACCCACAAAACATATATTGTTTACCTCTAGCTGATTGGAAATTGAAGGGGAAAAAAGTGGAACAGTCAAGTATTCTATACGATTAATTGTAAGCATGTATATTGCTGTATTTAGTTGCATTTTATTGAGTTAAAAATAAAACCAGTAGTATAATTGTATACCATATAAAGCTGTGGCTACAGTTCATTTAGCACTAGCTGAGGATGATCACTCATGTCTGATGTCAGAAAACCAAAGCATGCATTTCCTGCTTCATTTGGTTTCCTTCTCTGCTCTCCTGCCACAGATCCATGTGTTCCACATAAAGAATAAATAAGACAGATCCTTCAAGAAGTGACCTGTGACAGGCTTCACATGGCCTCAGCTGTATGTGTGTGTTAGTGCAAGCTGTGTGTGTGTGTGTGTGTGTGTGTGTGTGTGTGTGTGTGTGTGTGTGTGTGTGTGTGTGTGTGTCAGTGTGAGCTCTGTGAACCATTTGTTATGTCCAAGGTCAGTGTGACGGGTCGGCATGGTCAGATCCTGGAGAATCAGGGAGATTTCTGCAGCTTCACTTACATCAAACACAATTCTTCAGACCACATTTCATCCTCCATTTTATTAAATAACAAGAGAGAAAATAAAAGTTAGCAAGGTGAACACAACTTTGATCTGATGTATGAGAAGGAAAATAGTTATTTAGATGAACGTCTTCATGTGAACATTGATCTGTATTATATTTGAAACCAGACAGAGCAAAGATCACACCCAACTCACCAACCTGCATCCACTCACCAGTGTATCATCTCTCTCTACTATTCCCCTGATGATATTTTTTTATTTATATGCCCAATAAACAATTGAACTATGCATTTTTATGTGCAATAACATTGATCTATTATGAAATATGCAACTATAAGGCTATTTGTTTTATTTTTAAGTCACATTTGAGTAATTGTTGATCTTTAAAGTTTATTCCAGGTTGAGTTGATAAAAAGTCAACACATTTAAGTCACTACTTTTATTCAGGACGTTTTCTCTTTTCAAACTAAGCCCAATCAATGAGCTAATCAGAGGTTTGTATCGATTGTTTAAATCTGTAAAGCAACATTTTACTATCTGAACACTTTTACTTGTCTAATATCCTGATTCCTTAACATAGTTGGATAATCCAGCTTTGACTCTCCTACAATGCAATGCAAATCCTGCTGATCATCTCCCCTGGGAGCTCGCAGGATGCCTTCTAAAAAACAATAACAATTTATAAGTATCTGAAATTGCATATTTCATCCACCGTTGTACAACGTGTAGAAGAACTGTAAATGTCAGATAAAAATGTTATCTTTTTTAGTAAAAGAAAAATGTTGCTTTTTGTATTGACCTGCTAGTTTGTGCGTGCAACTCTGAGCAATATTTAACCACCTCAGGACAATGGAGGGTCTCCAGCCTCTAGCACTGTCATTTTGGGGGTCTGGAGTCAAGAAACAGTCTTTTGGTGGTCATGTCTGTGAAATGTCTCACCAAATATGCTCTCTTGCATATCTTCAAACTAGTAAATATTGAAACTTTCTACACACATTTTAAAAGTTAACATCCTCTGTAGAGAGCAGGACACAGCGTCCATGATTTCCAAAAAGAATGTCAGATTTTGAGATTTTGATCAGAACACAGGACAGTTTTCCACTTCCCCTCAGTCCATCTTAAACGGGCTCAGGTCCAGAGAAGTCTCTGGTGTATCTGGATCATGTTTATGGTTTCCTCTTTGCATGGTAGTTTTAACCTGCATTAGTGAATGCAGTGTTGAACTGTGTTCACAGACAATGGTTAATTCTTTGTCTTTTTACTCTGAGGAACATTATTCTCAAACTGTTGAACTATTTGCTCACACAGTCTCTCACAGAGTGATGAACCTCTTCCCATCTTTCCTTCTGAGAGACTTAGCCTCTCTGGAGAGTCCTCTTTACACCAAGTCATTTTACTAACCTGCTGAAAATCAACCACTGGGAGATGTTCCTCCGGGTGTTTTTTTAGCACTAAATAATATTTTCAGTGTTTTGTTGTCCCGGTCCCAACTTTTTAGAAACATGCTGCTTGTATCATATATAATTTACATAATAATTTTAGATTTGTATGATATTATGTATTGCAGGCAATGCTATGCTGCAATACCCAACTGTCAATACCACCTGATTACCCTACAGCCTTAGATCTCACCGTGGCTTGCCAATATCTCTTAATCGATGAAGGAACACCACCTTCAGCTCATGATGACTGACGTTCTCGCCATCCCAGCAAGTTCCTTCGTATCAAGTCAGATCAACCAAACTTGTGTCTACAAAGTCAGCCCTGTACCTGGGTGTCATGATTGATGAATAAGTAACCTTTAAGTAAAGTCCTAACTTTTGTCCCCAGACAAAATACACCTCAAATATATCCCGTCATTTATACACCTTTAACTTCTTTTTACTAAACATTGTGACACTTGTAAATACAGCAGTATTTTTGCATGATTTGGATCTGAAGGTGAGGCCAGTTTTCCCTCCTTCCCCTGTAAGTTTGTTCTCCCAGCATGCATTTCTGACTAGAAGGGGAATTGAGGCAGGAACTCGACTGTGTCCAATCTCTATTGATTTCTGGCCTACCTTGGCCTGCGTCCTGGCATTGGTGTAAACGCACAGTGTGGGAACGTGCAGAAACAAATGGGCTCCTTCATTGGTTGTGACAGCTGAGCGGGATTTGACGGACAGGAACTAATTTTTCCATCATACGCAAACAAAAACAAGAGGAGGAGAGCGAATAAGTGGCTTATTAGAGGCAGGTGTTGAGTGAACCCTATAAATGCAAATATCAGTTAGTCTGCCTGTTTTCCATCAGGACAGATTTATTGTTATTTTGATTTCTACTGAAAAATATGTCTTACAGTCTCAACGTGGAATTTAGTTTGGATTTACCTGTACACCATTTTAGCACTTTACATTTCTGTTTTTCAGAGATAAATTCAATTCTAAATTTAAAAACTAAATTGGAATAAGTATTTATTTATTATTTGAAAACATACAGTATATCTTTAGTACTGTTTTTACTGTTCTGCCATGTGCTCTGTGTTTTTGGTAACCAAAAAAACGAGGCAAACTGCAACAGCTCGAACAATCTTCTTTAGGAGAAACAATGCTCAAATGATGCAACTTCAAATACACATGCAAAAGTCCAAAATAAATGCAACAGTGGAAAGTCATTGCAATAAAACCATTTTCATCAAGAGGCAGAAACAGCTACATTAACAACAAACACGCTGCAATAAGCAGAAACAATACAAAGGGAAAAATACAGCAAAGCAGGAAACTACTGCGAGAAGAGAAACTTTGCAAATCCAGACTATTTAATGAAAGTGCTCCAGGCCTGAGGGGGGCGCTAAGTGAAACAGCTGTATCATTAACGGGACAGAGAAGAAGACCAGATACTGAATTTCTCTGTTGTCCTGTCTAATGTTCTGAAACACGACTTTATAAACACGTTAAAATAAAAACCTCCACATCATTTTGAGAAACAGTTTCTGCTGGATAGTTTAGTGCTTTGAAGCACGCCCCGCAAATATTTCACTGTGCTGTCGAGTGCAGCTTCTCGCAGAAATGGATCCCTGTTAGCCAGAGGTAAAATTAGATGACTCTGCTCAGTGTCAGGCTTAGAAAACACAGGTGCCCAGGTCTCCTGAGGTAAAGACAATACTTTTCATTTTGCAGTTGTTTTCTGCTTGAGTGTGTTTCTTGCTTTGCATTCTTTGCGTATTTGCAGCGCGTTTGAATTATCTGCAGCAGATTTCTGCAGTTACGTTTGTTTTGGACTGCTGCATGTGTATTTAAATTTGCATCATCTCAGCACTAACCTAAGTAAGGTGGTTTGAGTTGTTGCTGATCAACTTTTTTTGTTGATCCCAATAGTTTTGTTCACAATTGCAAAAAAAAGATAAGCCTGCACTCTTCCTTCGTGACACAAACAGTTAAATAATCACGCTTTGACCCTACACTCTTCCTCTGGTGATGGGTTTTATAAAATGCTTGAATCATCTCTTCAGATGCCCTCATAAACTTAAGATAGAGATTTTATATATTTTCACTCCTCACTGTAAAACATAAAGGCCTGAATTAAAAGTACAAGCTCAGACATGTTCTCTTATCTCAAACAGATATACCTGGCGGGGGTGAGCTCTTCTGAGAGACTTAGCCTCTCGCCCTGACTCTGCCTCCTTTGTCCTCTTTCTCACACCTTTCCACACACTCTTCTCTCTGTTTTCTCACTCTTCTCTCCTCTCTCCCCTCGTGAGGCAAATCATACAGCCTTACCTGACATCTCTCACCCTAGCTCTGTTGAATCTCTCTGAGGAGTTGTGGGGCATACTTGATGAAACACCAGTGAGGGGAGGTGCTCACTCCATAACTCGGGTGACATGTTGGCTCTTGTTGCCCGTCTAGTTTCACAGTTGTGGGGGCCATAGGGGGCTATGTGATACGATAAGTTGTAACAGCATTAATATAACCCGGACACTGTACAAACTGCCTCAGAAGCTGCAGATTTTTTCTTAGATGTTTCAAAGTGGGGCCACATATGATGAAATCCAAAATAAGCGGCAAATGATGTTTGTCAAACCAGGTTTCTGTCGTTAAAGTTAGTTCTTATTACACTGATTTATGTCTTCAACTACTGTGTTCACTTTTCTGTTAAGTTTAGTTTTAATTAGTCAGTTGACTTTAAAAAATATGATTGATTGACAGCTCTGTCGACCAATGAGGATCCTGCAGTGCTGTGTGCATCAAATTATCAGAGTAGAGGAGGAACAGTGAGTGAAACGTAACAAACACTAACAGAAGAGTCATTGAACTTAACCATGAGTGTCTGCTTCAAACCCAAACAAGAATCTGTTTGGCTGTGTGCTGGACCCACCTGAGGGAGTGATGACGATGTATTGGTCAGTTTAATGCATGTTTTGGTTAGCCGGAAAAGGCTCGACCACCAAGGTCGCTAATGCACACGCCTTGGCCCCACAAGCGCTTTATGTCAGCACATTTGGAGGAGGTCCTCTGACTTCACATGTCACAGGGGGTCGAAACAAAGGTACGTTCTTGATTCTATATACAATCAATGGGTGTAAATCATCCAACTTCTTGAAAACTGCTGCACTCATCAATGTCAGTCCTCCCTCAGCAACCAATCAAATTCAAGAAGGGTTGAGAGTTCATAGATCATCTTTGTCAAAAACACTTAGGAGGGAAAACCTAGCAGACTAATTATTTTAGGGTAAAAGTTCAAGACCTGTGTTTTCTTTGTGAAATTTCCTTAAATTGAACCGAATATTATGCAAACAGACAATACAATGTAAGGAAGACTTTACAGTTAGGTAAGCAGAGGTGAAGTGAGAGTACTTTTGTAATCTGGTAACAGAGAGGGCAGGTGAAAAGGTCATGGGTGTGAGTGCATAAAACGCTATCAGTGGACACAGGCCCTTAAAAACTTTTAGTAATGTTGAAAGATGGTTTATGTTTGAGTACTGTAATAATTTTTATATTATATTAAATAACCTACTTTAATGTTATTATATTAATGTTATTATTATATAGTATTATTATTACTATTTTTAATCTAAGGGCAGTTTTCATATTTAAATTCTGGTACCATCACAGTGCCTATCACTGTATAGGTGTGAAAGTCTCTACACACTGGTGTGATGTCTTTACTACAGCATTTGTGTTATAGAGTAATTAGGCGAGCTTGTCTCATGGTACTGAATTTTGATTGCCCTGCACCTATATGTGCTTACAACCACCCTCCTTTTAACTTGGCCCCTGCAGCATTCTGCACTCCTGCCTCAGCCAGAATTTTATTTTTTCCATAATATTATTTGATAGTGATGTGTAACAATAGCTAGATACACAGTTGTGTTACTGTTGATGCCTGATTTTACTAAAAAGGAACAGGCTTCTTCTGAATGAGGCGCCACGATTAAACAGAGAATAAATGGTGATGATGTGTGATTGAGAATCATCCTGACATTGTGCCATGGAAACCCCAAGCCTCTATGTTCCCAGCAGCCTGTTTGTGAGCACACACCCGTCTCTACAATGGGCTGCATGTTTGTGCTTGATCACATTATTCATCATTTCAAAAGGCAATCATGCCTGAACATCCAAAACAAAACTATTAGGCTGTTCAGCAGCCAGGACTGTCTGTCCTGTTTTTATCCCCTAAACCACACAGAACAGGATCCCGTCCATGTGTACTGGCCTGAGATTTAGTAATAAGCCATACATAGTCATACAATTCTTACAGAGTAGGGAGGTTTACTGGGCCTTGGAAACATGGCAATGTTTAAAATTTTCAATTCAGACTTTGTTCTTAATTGATTAATGCATTCAGAACATCCTCACCAGTGAATATGGTGTTGAAAGGTGAACCTGCAAATATTTGGCTTTGCAAGTATTCAGTCAAATTATTGGCCAAAATATCGTCCTGATCAAGGACAGCTGGGCGCAGCCGGGAGTCTCAGCATTCACAGATAAAAACAACATCACAGCAGTTTGTGTTGCTGTAATATGTTTTTAATCTGGGAATGTGAAGTCTTCCAGCTGCACAACCAATTATCCTTCTATGGTTCTAATAAAGAAAACTTGAACCTTGAAAAGTCTGAGGGTTACAGATTATTTGATGAGAGTGGTAAAATTAAACCAAACTTTTCCAACAACATTTTAAAAACCTCTTGAGTTAACCTGTGTTGCCCCAAACCCAATTAGATTTCTCCAGCAAGGGGCTTTCTCCTGCCGATTCCATCAGGTGTCGGGCTAAGCTATGGTGCCCCATGTGAGGTCGTATTACTCCGTTTTGAATGTTTCATAGGGTTGGTAAGAACCGTCTAATTGGCCCTCTTCTTTGACCAGTTTGACCCAGGGCCCAGATTGAGCATCAAAAACTCCTTTTCCTTATATCTTCACTGTTTCAAAAGACTCATTACTTAATTCTGTAAGGCAGAGTGTTTTAAAAGCCTGGTGGTATTTTGGTGTTCTCACATTGTTGTCTGTCTGGTACACCTTCAGAAAACCCTGTAACCTTAACTTTGCTGTGTTTGTGGACCGAGGACCTGATTCACAAAAGTATTATGTGACTCTTTAGTCTGCTAAATATGTGCAATCAAGACTAAAAGACCAACTAATTCACAAAGCACACAAAGTTTAGGCCTGGCCTGACCTTTCTTCTAATGGGAAATTAAAATTCTTGATAAGTTTTCATCACTATAGTACATTGATTGTTAATGCTCTGGTTTCAGTGGAGAGTATTAGTGTCCCATAGTCTGAGTGCTGAAATTTGAAGGGCATAAATTATGAAGTAATTGGAATGCTGCAAATATGTGAGATGATTCAGAGGGAAATTTCTGAGGTGATCACACTCAGCGAGTTCAAAGTACTTATCTCAGGACCATTACAGCAACCGTTACAGCTCCACAGATGATACCTAAAGGTTTTGAGGAGAGCAGAGAAGAAAAGGCTGGAGGAAAGTATGTTAGGGTTGTATCAGACAATGCACTGAAAAACATAAACAACGTATTTCCTACACTGTTTTCCCTACTCTAAGATGAGGATATTATATTTTTAAGACCTTAAATAAAAAGGAAAACGTGCTTTGATGTCGGAAGGACCTGTTATCAGTTCTGTTGTCCTGCTCCAAGTTTTCACTCTGGTGACGTCAACATACACTAACATGCACAGTGCATTAATCTTTATATAATCCCCCTGATGTTCTACTTTGGTAGGGAGCAGTCAAGCAAATATTTTTCTGATTGATGAGTAATATTTGCACTCTCAGCCATGCTAGCAGCTCTCTGACCCATACAAGCATTAGAAATTGTGCTTTTAGCAAAATGCTAATCTCAGCTAGCTTATAAAACTAACACTTCTTCAAGCTGTTGATGTCAAGAAGCCGATTAGGAAGTGGAGCACAAAAAAGTGACAACTCTTTTAAGGGGGACATGAATTTCTGTACCAAGTTTGGTACTGATCTGGTCAATAGTTTTACGGTCTCGACAGGGACAAGCAGAATTCAGCTCTTTCCCTAATCAAAGTTATCCAATACAATTAGTGTACATTAAGTGCATGTTTTTGGGTGCAGAGGACACCCAGGTGTCTGTCTCATCCCCCCTCTGCCTGTTGACACTGTGGGAAAAACATTCAAGTCCATCTCTGGCTGTTCTTGAGAGTGGGGAAAGAGCTACTGGACCCTAACCACCTGTCCTGTAATCCAGACAACGGCAGCAGAGCTGGAGAGAGCATCTCTAAATCTAGTAGTATAAAGAAAGAGAGCTGAATGAGGACAGACATATCAACATGAAATTCCTTCAGAAGTTCCTTCAATGGAAACATTACCTTTAATGTGATGTTAATTACAACAAATAAAAATAAGCAGGATCAGATTTGAACTGGACCCTGAATTTAAATTGTCAGTTTAATGTTAATTTTTCCTGCAAAGAGGCTGATAACAATTCATTACCATGAAAACGTTGCTGACTTTTGAATCACAGGGATTTTTCTTTTAAAGCTGTATAGATAAATCGTTTTTTCAGCTGGAGCTGGAGTAAAGCGAGGTTTCAAAGTGGTGTTCGAATGGAGCAGGAAGGGAAGGCAGGCTAAAACAGTTTTAGTATGACACCCATTTTCACATTCGAAAGTGTAGAAGTTAATAGGCTGGCATAAAGCTCAGCCAATGTAAAGTGAGCAGGTGGTTATTCAAATTAGAACCAGACAAGGTGAAACGGGTCCTGCTGACCCTTTTGAGTTTCTAATTTGCATAAGCACCTGCTTACTAAACACTATCCCTTAGTTTTTGATGAGTTTGGTTGAGCTAAGTTCCAACCTGAAACTTCTTCACTCATTAGAGCTATTTCTCAAAAATCTTGGTTGTATCCTCAATAACACTTCTCCGTTTTTTTGTTTTTTTTTTCTAGTAAAATATTATTTGTATAATTTATAATTTCATTTTAGTGCCAGGAAGTCCCATTTCTACAGTGATAAAATAAGTACATTAACTACCTCCTGTATCCATATTTCTTCTGTGTCTTCTCATGTGGACACGTTTTCAATTTTTAACCATATTTGTTAAAATGTTTGAAAGTCAGGCTCTGTCTGGATTTTGTCTTTTTTCCAATGCTTCTTCTCCTCACCCGGCCAGGGTCCAATATTTAGTCCAGAAAGTTCCCAGTCTGCATAATCACTCCTGTCAGCGCAGACGAAGGAGACACCATGAAGAATTTCCTCCAGAGTCATCATTGTCATTGTGTGGGGCCTCGTACTTAGCCCTGTCACCTGCAATTAACGTCAATGGGAAAGTGTTACCCGTCTGACACTGAATTTAACTCTGTGACGAGCTGTCAGACGCTTGGCTTTCTCCATCACAGCCTCCCTGAGTGCTCTGCGAAGAGACGGTAGGGAGGGGGAAAAATCACATCTGTTCCTACTATCAAATCAAACATTAAAGGTTATATGTGATTTAAACCTGAGGAAAGATCAACAACAATGACTGAAGGACTATTGATTGGTCAGACTAACCAGTGTTAATCAAGGCATCACTTGCAGTATTATTACTTTCTATTCATACTCAGTATATATAAATTGGGCTTTTTATAAATAAATATAGTTAAAGGTGAACAAACCAAAATGTTGCAAAGAAACACATTTACAAAAAAAGAGATCAAAACTATTTGAACTTTTCTCCATGCATATTATTGCCCTGAAATTGAGAGTGGAAGAAGCTGCTCTCTTCTGTATTTATACGAAACATCAACAGGAATAAGTCACAAGAAAGAAAGGGGGAAGGACACAATGTAACAGTATTTTAATCTATTTTTTATTTTTTATCTATTTGTGTTTTTTGTTTTACACCATAGACTGTAAAATAAATGGAAGTAGTATCCGTGACATCACCCATCTCTTCCTGAGTGGTGTTCTGAAGCCTATCGCCGGCAGGTGCCATATTGGAAATGTTGAACGCAACCTAACTTCGTCCGAGCTAGTGTAAGGCAAAGACGCTGGCCTTTAGCCTCCTTGCTAACAGCTACAGTGTCCTCACGTGTAAATCAAGTCAGCCATGTCCTTAATGGGCAAATCTCGTAATCTAAATATGTTCAGAAGAGCTGCGTTATAAAAAAAATTCACCCCCCATACAGTGTGTGCCAATAGAGAAAAGAGCCATTCAGACCTAAACCGTTTTTTGAACCTGGCAGTAAAAACGTGTATTTCTGCTGCAAAGATCGTCTCTTTTGAATGGGTGTGTATGTGGTTTCCGGTGTTTCTGTAGCCAGTCACAAGTGGATGCTCCATGAACTGCAGTTTTTAGAAAGACAAGAGAGTCTACTCTGGAAGGTTGAATAACCGTTGTTTTTGTTAGTTGAGTCTGGTGTCTTTAAAGAGAGTGCTGTAATGTCTAAGTTAAAAAATAAACCTATCTCTCTGATTAATACACTTTATGTCTGCAGGGATCCTTTCTGCAATGTTTCCAGACACTTTGAATAGCAAGCTGAGCCTTTCAGGGACATACAAAGGAACTTTGAGAGGATGTAATCTGATCGGTCTTGCCTCCAACAATTTGTTATATTGTTGCCATTACAGCCTGTTTCACTGCTGTGGCTATCAGCAGTGTACTGAGCTGATTAAGACCTAGAGTGTGTATTAAAGAAAATGGTTTAAGAATACCCTAATACCCCTCAGAAGTACAGCCACATCCACATATATATAAATATCTTAAAGTCTGAGAAAGTTCCATCTATATGATCCTCGGGAAATCAGTGTAAACATGTTTGAGAGACAGTTAAATGATAAAAATGAGCTCAGGATTTGGTCTGAACAAGGAAAAAATGGCAGCAGGAGTCATGTCTGTGTCAGTATTCCAGAGGTGGAGCCAGTGGGTGACCAAGGGTGACCACGAGCCCCCTGCCCTGAAATAGGACTATGCACGCCAGTGGCCACCCCTTAATCCTGAAGCATGATTGGCTATATGATTTTGTAAGAGGAGGACTTATTTTAAAATCAGCTACATTAAGGCTTTGTTGAAACAGGCTGATTGTACTTTATCTTATCTTTAAATGTAGGACATTTTCTTTTGTTTGTGCTCTACTTTTCTTGTGACTGTCCTAAAGTCTCTTTGGATCCTTATAGCTTTTATTCAAGAAGGTTTTGTTGTTTTACTTGTTAAAGTTATAAACAAACACAGGAGTAAAACATATGTATGATACTGAAAGGTAAGTAGTTAAGGTGTTAATGATCCATCAGAAAAGATGATAAATGTAATTCAGTCATTGATGCATGTATAGTTTGGCCAGTCAAGAAAGTCTGGCTCCGCCCCCCGCTGCACTGCAGGTAAATGAGAAGCCGTTTGGAATGGTGTTGTCAGAGTTCGCAAAGATTAAAATAAAACTGGATTAATGAATACAAAACAACAGGAAGTAAAATAAAACTTACTTAAAACAGAAAAACAAGAGCCCTCAGAACACAGGAAGATGTAATAACACTCATGGAAGACTAAACCCCACTATGTCCTTCTTGACTTCAATGACGTCACCTGTAAAGTGATTGAGGACAGGAGGCTGTAAGGGCTCAAAATGGTATTACTAGTAATGGGACAGCACTTTGCAACTTCACACATAACCTGCATGACCTCATGAAGCTAACCTTAGTGGCATTAGAAAGTTTTATTGCACAATTTTAACTTTCCTCAAATTCAAGGCGCTTAAGAGACGACTGACTGTCATGTGATCCAGATATCGTACAGACTGCTTAACCACAAAATTTAAAATAGGAATATATAACTTTGAATATATAAATTGTACTGTATATACATATGCTTGAAGATACATAGATTTTTGCTGATTAAGGCTGTTTTCTAAAATTACTCTAACAAGCAATTTCTTTGTAACTCCAACATTGGCTTCACTGTCCATGCTTCTTGTTTACTGTCCCCCTTTTTTTTTATTTCATGTAACGCATTAGTTTACCCTTCCATGCTCACAGGCTTCCCCTGGGAATCCCGTGTTTCATATCACAATGCTATGAACTATGGGTAATTCCCTTATGCTAAGTCTGCAAAAATGGCCACTTACGGAAAGGGGGCATAAAGGGATCAAAAAGTCTGAGAGAGATCCCTCAGACACTTGAAGATTTGACAGTGAGACAGCCCAAAGCCCAAAGCCCAAAGCCCAAAGCCCAAAGCCCAAAGCCCAAAGCCCTCACGGACTTGACAGGAACGCACCTCAAAGTCAATAAGTGTGTGAGTGTGGATATTGAGATTGGGCCTAAATACTGACAGGGGGCAATCAGACACAGGTGAGACAACGAGACACAGGTGGAAACACTCAGCACATAATCAAACTGGAGGGAAACATGAGGGCAGGAAGTAAACCTAAACCAGACACAGGAGCAAGAACTGTAAAATAAAACAGGAAACATAATTGAATAGAAAAACACAAGGATTACAACACAAGACACACAAGGAGGAACTTATAACTTGTGCAGAATATAAACAGAGGAAACACAAGGTAAATCTACAACTACATGACAGGAAATCAAATTAAAAATCTGTCTGTGTTCAATCTGCAACTCAATGACTGCACACCAAAACTCTTAAAGATTCCATGAGGAACAGGGAAAATGAGAAAAGTACTCACGAATGTGACGGAGGACATGTGGGAAATACTTAAAAGCAGTTTGCACTTTTATGTCCTTTTTTCTCTGCGCTTGAAGACTCCTCCAATGGTTTGCTGTTTGAATGCCCAACACCTCTGTTTAAATACACAAGGACTGAACCCCACGATGAAATGAGAACTTTGTAAAGAGTGTCACAGGAAGAAAGTAAAGACTTGCAGTAACAGCCAATCTCATAGGCTGTCTCCTCTCTTTCACTCGTCTGATTTCCTCCTTTACTTTGTCTCTCATTGAGGTTTTAATCAGGCCATCATCCCTGCATTTCTCACTTTCATGTCTCATAGTCACTCAGTAATTATGAGGTGTTCTGCTGTTCCTGTGTTATTCAGAACCAAATTGTCAAGTCTTGATTTGGCTCATTGTTGATTTCATTAGGCCGAGCCGCTCCAGACAACAAGATCTAATGAAAAGCTAAAGTGAAAATACCGAGCCTGTTGTAATGCAGCATTCTGGGAGCTTAATGGCATTAGTGTTTCGTTTTTCAGGGGCTAACGATGCATTGTGCTCCTACCTATTTGCGCTCCGAGGCAATGTCTCTGCATTATGAGACGTTTTTAATCGGCTTTGGTCGCCTGTGTCTGCTGACTGCGAAAACAGGCTGCATGTAATATCATCCCGGCCCAGGTACCGCTGTTGCTATAGCAATCGTAATTACAAAAGGTTCATTAACTCACAACAGTTTTGCCAGTCAAAGGGGGGTTCACATTAACAGAATTTACATATTGAGGAAATTAACACAATTGGCATGAAACCAGGTCATTAAAATGAGAAGCGACCTAACAAAGCGGCTGGAACATGTACATGGAGGAAGAGGAAGAGAAGGAGGAGGAGGAGGATGAGGAGGAGGAGGAGGAGGAGGAGGAGGAGGAGGAGGAGGAGGAGGAGGAGGGAGTAAATGCATGTGTGCAGGAGTTTCTTCTTCTCTTACCATGATACAACTCTGATACTCTTCAAAATAAGAGTTTGTTTTTTTCAGGGCACAAAGGCTAACATGGTGCTTGTAATGATTTTCAGTGCATATCAGTGGTCATGGTCTCTGTTTCATAGTTTACATGTGAAACTTACTTACAACTCTCCGTCAGTCAGAAACTAGGAGTCGAAATTTAACAAAGTGGGTGCTGGTTTGGCTTAGCAGTTAAAAGAAAAAACATACTAAAATACAAAAAAGTGTCTTTCTTTGGTATTGGTGGCGTTTAAAATCAGGAGAAAATTATATATCTGTGTGAAATACTTGATTCTTTCTTCCTTCTTTTTTAAGAAGTCCAGTTAAGATACACTGAAAACCTGTTTCTGTGCAGAATAACAATATTTATTTGACAGATATCAGTACAAATCAAGACAGATGGACAGAAAATAACAGCAAAAGGTGAAATGATAAAAGAATAAAATAAGACAGAAATTGTTAAAGAAAATACTATGAAATCAAATCAATTCAGTAGTATTAATAAAATATGTAAAGATAGAGAACAAAATTAGAAACAGTGAAAGTAAAAAAAAAAAAAAAAGGATCTGGTAAATACCAGAACAAAATCAACGATTAACACACATACATTGGGTAAAAAAAGGAATAGGCAGAAGCCCAAGGCTTATTTCTGTCAACCTGCACAATTAATAATAGAATCAGAATCAGAAGAATCAGAATCAGCTTTATTGGCCAGGTATGCTTGAACACACAAGGAATGTTTGACTTAGGTAAACTGTGCTCTATTTACTCTAATATCACCCAAAAACATCAGCAGTACAAACACAAAAAGAACATAATAAAATAAGTTTTTCTACATTATAGTCCTTAACTCTTATTAGGGCTCGAGCAACAACTGGTGCAAGGGGCTAATTGTATCTGATGGGATTGTTTGTATTATTATAATATTCATTTAATATTGTATTCATTCATTAATTTGTATTTCAAGACTTTTTTGAAACTCTGCAATGAACTGCACAATTTCAACAGATTACACAGAGCTCTGCCCGCTCACATCCTGTGTTATCATGCAGTTTGGACTTAAACCAGTACTTAATTAAAGAAAGGTGAACAACTATTACTCTGTACAAACAGAACAAGTTGTTCAACAACTGTGGTGGAGATATGGGGCTTTTTCTTTTTTAAAGGAAACATCAACGCAGCAGAGATATCAAACAAATGTCAAACAGTCATGAATTATGGAGTCAGCAGACCTGTCATCCATCCAAGAGACTGCAGGTTATTTGAATTACTGTGGTACTAAAATACTGATACCATTGACACACATGATCACTTTTTATCCATCTAAATGTGAAAATTTGATTTTGGACATTTGATGTGTTTTTTATGTCATTAATATTAATGAAATTGTTTTTATTTATTAGAAAAGAAAAACATGTTTAAAAAGGGGGAGGGGTCTCATAATCAGGGTCAATATTTGGACAATTGCTGTAAGTGCTCTTTGCTGATGAGGTCCGTATTTACCACAATTTCTTTATGTTTCACTAATTGATGGCCGAAGATGTGTTTTTAGATTTTGTTAAACTGCCATAAATACTAGTCATGTGTTAAAAGTTTGCAATACGTATTTTTTATGGTCTGTAATTACTTAAATTGATGTTTCCTTTGCACATGTTTAGGAACATTTGTTGTAAGTACGTTTTGCAGCAGGAAGTTGTAAAAATAAAAATAAAAGGGGAGTTTATTGAACTGAAAGCGGCAGTCTCTGCTGTGAGACGGACTCTTTTGTACATCTTACAATGTATCCACAGTAATAATGTGCAAAGGAACAAAGCTGAAAACATATTTATGTCAATACAGCACTATCCTGTTAGCTCCATGCACTTATGTGTATATATACAGTATATGTCTCATTCCATGTTTGTAGTCATGATCAGCTCAATATCAAGTGTCTAATATAATCTTATAGTCTCTGCAGAAACACCATACAATAACAGTGATTAAAAGATCAATAAAAATGAACTACAACCATTAAGAATTTCATTCATGTTGAATCAATAACATACAATATGATTGTTTTCCCCGTAATCATACCCTCATTATTATGAAGAGTAAACACCGCTGAATAGACTGAAGTAGTGTCATCAGATCCGTGCAGTTAAAGCTGCAGAGAGTAGATTTAGTGCTTTTCATATTGGTTTAAAATGAAGGTGTTTAATGGATCTTTGTGGGCTGAGAATGGGCTCAGCAGCTGATCAGTCATTCACTAATGAAACGCACAGCAAGACCTGACATGTTCTATCGTCCTCTGCATGATTAAGACTTTAAAATTTTTGGATTTCATTAACAAAGTTTCTTGATGTGATGGAGGAACAGTGGCTTTCAACTTTGCTTTCAATACAAATAATTAAAAGCCAGCGTGTTTCAGTAAGATGACCTTTCCATTAATGAAATACTGGATTCTGATTGGTCAAAACCCCATTAAAACAATCATTATCAGACTCAGAGGAGGAGTCTTATGAAAGGAAAAAGTTAAGATATGCAAAGTTGGTTGCAGAAACTGAAAAGCAAGGGTGGAAAGTTAGGGTATGTCCAGTTATAGATCGGGTTTAGATAACCCCGGTGATTTCCTGGCTCTTAATGCACGTCTGTCCCAACTATTTCAGCCTGTGGGGACATGAGGAGCCATGTGGTGGGCTGTGGAACTAACCAGAAGGGGGTGTAATAGGTTGGGGTTCTTCACTGAGCACTCATCCTTTTTGTGAAATCACGAGTGCCCTCTGTTTATCTCACATTCAAACTCTCAACAGTAAACACTCTAAAGTGATGCCAGGGACAACCTGATCACACTTGTCTTTTCAGAATACCTGACTTTAGGATATGTCATCGAGGGGCGACCAGACCGACTGAAAGAGAGAAATATTGGTGAGGAATAACAGACGCACTTCAGCAACTTGGTAAGTAACAGGCATTGAGATTTCCATGTGTCGTATAGCCCCAGTGCTTCATCCGTCCAATGTCATCACAGGGCACCACCGTGTGGTCTATCAGGTCTGCTGGTCAAGTCAAGGCACAAATGCATGGCTCTATGATTGCCTTAACTGACACATTTACCACAACAGACAAAAACATATGTACAGTCTAGCATGACTTAAGGCTAATCTACATACCGGAAAAGAGTTGAAGTTTAGGTAGGTCTACAACACGCCAACGTATCAGCCACATCAGACACAACCCTCATAAAACAATATACCCTCAATATTAGAAATATTGAGGAATTACCGAACCAATTTTCTCCTTGCAATCTGTGACAAAGGTGTTGTCACTTGTAGACAGCACATGGTGAGGCATCCACTCACCTTGACACACACACACACACACGCACGCACTTTTTTCAACACTGAAGTGAAGAGCCTCTTCAGACACTTTTGTGCTGCTCAGCAGAAGAGGGATGATGTCTTCCGGAAGGAGCTGCAGGGCCTGCGAGTCTCACTGGAGACACTACAACAGCCTGACACTCTACCACCCTCTGCAAGGTCGTTCACCTCAACAGCAGGTGGGAGCCTCAGACTGGACCTTCCAACGCCAGGACCAAGTAAAGGAGGGCCCTGTGACGTTGGTGAATCTGGGAGATTTCTGCTGTCTTCGCCTGGCAGACCTGGCCAGGGGAGCCCAACTGCTGTCCATTATAAGGAACCCAAAATGCCAGTGTATCAACAAGGTGAGAACATTGAAAATTACCTTCTACGTTTTGAACGCATGGCAAAAACATGGCGGTGGCCAAGGGAGGAATGGGCCTGTCGACACATCCCCTTGTTGACAGGGAAGGCTTTGGAGGCGTACACAGCCATGAATGAAGACAGGTCTAACTGTTACTCAGACCTGAGGGAGGCGTTACTGGTCAAATTCGACATCTCTGCAGAGACCTATAGTCAGCGGTTCCGGGCCACCTCAAAGCCAGCTGGGGAAACACCAACAGAGACTTACCACAGATTGAGGGGCTTCTACCGTCGTTGGATGCTGCCAGAACGGAGGAGCAAGGAGCAATTGGCAGAGACAATAATCCTGGAACAACTGCTGCAGGTGCTTCCTCCAGATACCAGGACTTGGGTCAGAGAACATGAGCCAGAGGATGGTCTGACAGCGGCTATATTGGCCATGCAGTACCTGAATACCAGAAAGGGGACCCCATCATGACCAGCTCGGGTGGACACTCAGGACGCTAACCACCCAAAGGATCGCTTCCTGAGGAACCCTTAGGGTAATATGGTGATGTATGACAGGGGACAAACAGCTCAGTCAGGTTCAAAGACGTTGGTTTGTTATCATTGTCAGCAGTAAGGACATAAAGCATCTGTTTGCCCTCTGAAAAGACCAAAACTGACTGGTATGCCTTGTCAAGCCAAGGCACAAATGTATGGCTCTATGATTGCCTTAACTGACACATTTACCACAACAGACAAAAACATATTTACAGTCTAGCATGACTTAAGAATAATCTACATACTGGAAAAGAGTTGAAGTTTAGGTAGGTCTACAACATGCCAACGGATCAGCCACATCAGACACAACCCTCATAAAACAATATAGCCTCAATATTAGAAAAATTGAGGAATTACCAAACCAATTTTCTCCTTGCAATCGTTTCCTTACATAAAAAAATAGCTTTTAGACACCACAACTGTGTTTTAAAACCAAGCTGTTCACATGTGTAATTCTGCTGTAACACTCTAATATTGACTTTAATGGGATTCCTCAGCTCTTTGAGACAGCCCCAAGGAGACACGTGAGGAACTGTATTTTTTTCTTTAAGTTGCTGCTTGGATCAGTTCTGTTTTGGTCTGTTTCTACATTAGCTGAAAGCCAGTCTGAGTCAGCATTTCTGCTGCTGACGTTCTGCTTCTTTTCTCTTTTGTTTTGACGGGGGCACTCAGTTTTTAGGTGATGTGAAAATTATGAAATTCCATTTAAACCACTTCTTAACTTTTAAATCAGCTTGGCCGTTGTTTACTTCTGCTTTCCGAAACCCAAAATCCAGTGACGCCTGGCCCGGCATACTGCAGAACAGGTCCAACAGAACAGTCATACTACAGACTACCTTCAAACGCAGTACGTACTATGCAGTAAATACTGCATACTACATTTCTAGGTAGTATGCAGCTGGCCGTTTCGAAAACAGCCTATATCATGGCTACCTGCTGACTTAATTTCCCCCCATTTTAGTACTGTGTTCATGTCAGTACATTCATTCAATTCAATTGATATACTAAGCAGCAAAACATGGGCCAGCTATTTCAGGTAGAAGTGTATCCACTACACAGGAATGAGTAAACCAGGAGAATGAAAGGAGGCTCATCAGATCAGCTTCAGCAAGCAAAGTTCAATGAATGTTTGCAAAGTAAGAATTACTGTACGCTCATTTACAAACTTCATGGAAACACTTGTGTCTGTACAGGATGGCGATAGTTTCAGAGTGGAGCCTGCCTGTTTGAGGATTTATAACTCTGGTTCAGATATTAAGCGGCGGCACTGGGATCCATTGATCTTGAGGCTCAATTACAGCGCTGTTTCATTACTGTTAATTGTTATGAGTAGAAGCAATACTAAGTTAAACAGTGGAACAAATGAAATGAATTATAACTGCATAATGAAACTGAATTTCTTCATTATTAGTCCTAAAGGTCACTGGGGTCCCTCAAACATCCTCAGGAGGTTCATCCAGTTAAATGTAGGAATTTCCCTCAAAGCTTCTTTCCTCGACTAAACAGTATGAATGAATCTGGTGGCTCTGACTGACTCTCATTACTGCTGTGCAACCTCTTCAAAAAGTCACGTATCATAATATATATGCAATGTGCTGCAGGATGCATGAAGTCCAGAGCACTGCAGTTTACTCTCAGGAATAGACTTTATTATTTAACTTTAATGGGGTTTACTTGCTTCCGATCAGTGATAGGTGGGGTTTTTTTTTACAGGAGAGAAAACTAATATTTGAAGGGATAAACGTTAGATTGTCTATTATATATTTGTCCCTTGTTAGCTCTAGATGTAGTCAGGTCTTACAGACAGAATTAATCATTTTTGGCTTCTTACAAATCTCCATCATAGTGAGGTTTTTATAGCATCCTGTCAAACTTTTGATTGGCATTTTGTTATAATTATTATTTAATTTTCATTTACAAGGACCATACATATTAATGTTTGTTCAAAGGCTAGTTTCCATCTGTAGTCCCTTGTCAAATGTTAAAATAAGCTCCCTAAGAAGAAACAGATTAAACAAAAAGGTGGGAGCAGAAAACACAAGGTATGTTACTAGTCATTAATGACTGTTTATGGATGTATTTAACATTAGTGTCAATTGAGAAATTGTAATTGTAAAGCATGGAAAAACTTGTTATTGGACTTGGTTGTTTTATAGTGTATTTTAGTTAATTTTTCATGAAGAGTCACTGTCTCTTTAAGATAAAGTTTTGTCAGTGGAGGCTCGACTAGATTTGGAGTCACAGTTATTTACCGTGTTTATCGCATTTTTTAAAATACAATCCAGCATCATCTTTTCTATATTTGGTTTTGTGACACTTAAAGAACACCGGAATTAAGTTGTTTGTGTGTATACACAAAAAACTGTAAATCTATTTACTTTTGGTTCAAATCGGTACAGAGACAATTTCCAGACCATCCATAAGTTGCTAGATACAACGAAACTGAGACTCAGTAGAGACAGATAGACAGCTGCTCCACAGCTAAAACAAAACAGCAGTAGTTGGTGTCAATCAGAGGAATCCTGGTACTCATCACTGTAAACCCAAACAGTACTTTTAACACATATGTCATGGGTTGATTTTGTGTTGTGTTTTCTGGTTTTACTTTGTGTTTCATTGCTTCATGTTCTGTGTTTTATCTGTTGCTGTTCTTGTGTGTTTAGTGTCCTGTCGTGTTGCTACCTGTGTTTTCCTGTGGTCTTGAGTTCGTTTTCAGTTTTTTGTTCTGTAGAATATTATACGAAGTATAACTAATACAGAATAAACAAGGGGAGGAAACAAGGCATGAAACACAAGGAACAAACTAAACTAACCAAACAAGAACATGTACTCAGTTTCATCTAGTATGTATGAATTAAAAATATCAAAGTATGTAACTAATAAATTTGAGTTGGGGAAACTTGAACATTTAAAAAAAATAAAGAAAACAATTGAGTAAACTTAAATTGTATTTTATAATTTTAGTTATACTCAGAAATTGTATTTCCGCAACTTAAAAACTCATGCAATCAGTTATGACAAGCATTTTGTGTAATTTCAACTTGTTCAGGTTTACAGTGTTACTAACAGATCATTAAACACGACACTGAGTAGCCTCAGGTAGCTTGAAGCAGCAGGAGGGTTCATCCAGACACAGTTCATGGAGAAACAGGGGGGATTAAAGCAGCTCTCAGTGTCTCCAGTTAAATTATTAACCCAACAGATTTTCACACGGTAGTTTTCTGAAGTGACATCCTCTGTAGACCACATCATCTCACTGTCTCATAAAAATATTCACCCGCATACAGCTGATAAAAAGAGAACCTCAGTATTTTTGTGTAGTTACTCTCTTATTGGCTTCATTTTTCAACACCTCGGAGAGCTGCTTGGAGAAAACCCAACACTTTTATGAACCCAGAGGAAAGCTCATCTTTAACTGTTGTCCCTGCTGCTGCTGTCGAGTTGAAACAATCACGCTGTAATCATGTTAATTATGTACATATTTGGGTTATGTCATGTTCCTGCGAGCCTCTCCAGCCACCCGTGCAGTAAAATATAATCACGGCAGGAGGTCGTCCTCTCTGCGGGCCCACTATGACTGCTGGTTATTGACCCTTCTTGTCACATCATGTACTAGCTTACACTCTGTATTGCCATCCAAGCACATAATTAATCACCGTGGCTGTGTGTTGTGACTTGTAGCGAGGTGCAGGGTGCTGCAGACTTGATAAATCACCCAGAGATCGAAGTACACTCTGCGCCAAAGGGCTTTGAACAAAATACAGCCACCTATGAGACGGAGATCAATGAGGCTGTTGACCCGCTCGCTCACAGCTTCAGGATCAGTGTGTAAAAATGTGGAGGCTCGCAGTGACTCTACGTGTAATTATTCTGCACTTGAAGAGAATATTCACTCCGAAAGATAAAACTGGTTTATGCTTTTTGCCTTTTTTTGGATTGTGTTCCTTCAGCTGTGGCACTTTTTTAATGACAAAACTATCGAGCCGGCACAAAAACAAATTTGAGCTGTAATCAATCTGCAAGTCAAGATTTGAGACGGGTTCATACGGCTGAAAGAAGAGGGAGCACACGTCAGACTTCCTGCCTGCTCTTGTCTTTGCAGGCTGACTCAGAGCTCTTCAGAGGGTCCAGAACAGAAACTCTGAACCCATCTGTTTTTTTGGGTTGATATCTTTCTCACAGATTAAGGTTGATTAATGAAAAAGCGGGCTGAGCTCAGTGGGAGCAGCCTGATGTCGCTCTGACTAAGTGACTCCACACAGGTGGAAGTTCATTAACGACAAAACTATCGAGTGAGCAATTCAGGTTGTAATCACTCTTTATGTCATGAATGTGGAGTGCTCGGGGACTCATTTATAAACGCAACGTTTTTTTTTTTAATCAAGCAAAGACAGAATCATTAGTGATAAAGACTTCTTGGTTCAACTGTAGTGGTGCAACGGATCATCGTTGATCCGTGATCCGTACGGATGCCACTCCACGGTTCAGCACGGACGTGGTCTGCGGATCGGTTGATGAAAAGAAAAAAACAGTTGCGCGTGTTCACGTGATGACCGCATGTTCAATCCACACTCACTCGTCAAGCGCAGCAGTAGTCATGGCAAGTGAAGGAGCAGAGGAACTTGAAAAACCTCCTGCATCTTGTAAGTCACATGTATGGGAGCATTTTGGTTTCCCTGTGAAATACAGTGAATGCTGAATGTGCTTATGAAATTCTGTCGCGCACCCACAGTGGCTGTCAATAGGTGGCCCACGGACCACATCCGGCCGCCTATTCATGGCCCCTGAACTGTTATTCCTTCACTCTGTGTTTTGGTCGGGTCACCGCGTGTTTACCGGGACTTGTCTCCATGTCAACGATAAGCAGACAGGCTGTTACTGGGTCACTTAGAGTCCAATGCTGCGAGTACAATTTTTAACTTTCACTTTCGTTTATGGAGCAGTTCACATATTGGCACTTTGCCAGCTGTAGGACCCTAGAATGCATGAAAACTATGTGTTCCAAGTTGGAAGCTCAAAGAAAAGTAGATGCAGAAAATCAGCGATTGAAAGAAGAATGGAGTGAAATTTTTGAAGTTCCTCTGCTCCTTCACTTGCCATGCCATGAAATGCAGTGAATGAGGCAGGACTGGGCCCACAGATGGGGTGCTTTGCACATGCAGTACATTTTGAGTTGAATGTTGTTTTTATTTAATGGGCAAAAGTTTACAAGTGTTTTACAAAATAAATGGAGGACAAAGTTGTATTTGTCTTGTCTTCTTTCTTTTTTTTCTTTTTTTCTTTTTTTGCTGATCCGAAAAATGGTCCAATCCGTGACTCAAAACCGTGATCCGATCCGAACTGTGAGTTTTTTGATCGGTTGCAATCCTATCACTGAGATAATTTTAGGATCCAAACATGCACTGCAAACACTCAAACCTTTAAATTTTATAGAGAACAATTTCTTTTTACACTTAACAGAAGGCACATTCATGAGACAAGTCCAGACAGATTTTTTTTCCAAGGTATTCCATTCAGAAATAAGGCTTAGAGTGCCTGTAACTGTCCTCAAGCATGAATACCTTCATTGTGTGCAGAAATGTTCAGTTTCTATGCTGATGAGTGTGTGCCATCTGTTATCGCTGTGCTGTCAGCTACACTAACTTTAGTTCAGCTCAGCCTATGGGAGCACTGATTGTTGTTAGGTAAGTACAGAGCCACCACCCCTGACTAATTTACAGAGACTCTCGTCACAACTCTCTTCTGGTCATTTGTTGTTTGAGACTGAGGAGTCTTTTCAGTCGAAGCAGCACTCCACAAGGTTTATTTACTTTACAGTATACGTTTCTTTAAATGCATGAATGTGACCTGATGAGAGAGACGAGAATTAAAAAGAGCCTTAGGAACCTCCCTAATGTTCACACCGCAAACTTAAAACTAAAGGAGATGGAGCGTTTGCTAGTTGTTCATCTGTTACTTTTTTATTCAGCTGTTGTTGTTTCCCCCTTTTAATACAACATGTCTTGCTATTCAATCATGTCTCCATTCAAATTTCTGAGTTTTTAGCCTTGATGATAGCTGTAGGTTTTTCTTGCGGTGAATTAGCAATCTTTTTGAAGGCTGGCATCCTTTAGAGTGAAATATGAAAACCTCCTCTCTACCACATGCTCCTGACTCTGACTGACCCAATAACAGGCCCATATTGACAAACCTATAAACCACACAAGTAAGGTTCATCCAGACACTCAATCATGTGTCCTCAGAGTTTCAGAGGAGGTCAGAGGTCAAGAGATGTGAAGCTCTTGATGCGCCAAACAGAAAAAGCGTCCTCGACTCTGCTATGAAAATCAGAGGAGCATGTTGTAATCAACAGCAGAGACACAGAGGAGAGAAAAGAGATGTTAGAAAGCAGATTCCCAGCAGACAGCTGAGAGCGCGAGAGCTAATAATCAGTTTGTACTCTGCTGATTACAGGCTAATCATGGCCTGAATACAGGCTCCCGCTCCATCTCTTCTCTGCTGCGTCACGTGACCACAATCTGCAGAAAGACGAGGAGGAAGTCGATGCCTATTATCTATTAAGAAGCTTCCCTGCAGTTCTGAGGCTGATAATATTTACAGGCAGCGATTAAAGCTCCTCATTTGCATCAAAATGTGCACACAGCAAACAGGAGTAAACATGAGAGGGAGAAATTAGAGAAAGACTTGATTAAATCTGTTTTTCTTTACATAAAACAATAAAATCTTGTCATTGTTTTTCCAGTCTAGTTTTCTTTAAAGATCAAGGAGAAACGGTCCCAACCTGCGTCTAATTCCATGAAAACTTTCCAGTTTCCTCCTCCGGGTTTTGAAATGAGGTCGATAAATTGAGCAGATTTCCTCCCATTTTGCAGCATTAGTGTGAATCAGTGTAACATGATGTTGATGAGTGTGGTGATTTATCCTGATTTGGTTGATGAAGGATCCTGCTGTCGTCGCTGACTGATTATGGAAATCAACAGTAAATTGTTTTTGAACGTGGGCCACTTCTCCTCAGCGCTCCATGAAGGGCACGGGGAGGCGTGTGCCGTAACTCACCGCCGTGATGTCACACTTGTAATGTAATTACAATCCCATCTGTCTCTCATCGTGTGACAAGCGCAAAATGTCCAATTATGGTTTCGTTTAAATTGTAATTAGTTCGGCCCAATTTGCCGTCCTCCAGCGTGCTGCACGCGCCTGATGAAGGGAGATGCATGATTCTGAGCTGTAGAACCTGGGAGATTTCTGCACACTGCACTGAGATGCACTCTGCTTTTTAGGCAAAGCAATAATTAATGCGGTTACAGTCACATCCTGAGTCATGCTTCCCACTTGCTGGGTCCTTTTCTTTTTGGCTCCAGGAGACAGAGACGTCTCTGGTGCCTGAGGACAGATGTCTTCTGGCACTCTTTCTCCCCAGTAGACTGTCATTGAGCAATGTTTTAAGCTTAATTCATCTTTATTAAACTGGTAATCCCAGTGTTGATCATATTTGGAATATAAAATGAAACATGAGAATCTTGGCTGTCATACTTTGCAGAGCCAGTCTGCAGATTAATCAGAAGATTTATTTATTTTTATCCTGCGAGGAAAAGATGGAGCAGCTTGTACGTTAAAGCTTGTGTAAGTAGTTTTAGCTGATTGAGAAACAGACCTACAGAGAGAGTTGTGGTTTTTGCAATCAGTGATTTAAACAATCTTTTGTTGCTCTCTGCCTATAGCATCTGATAATCTGTGAGAAAGAGAGAGAGAGAGAGAGAGATCTCATAGTAGGTCTCAGTGCATTGAGCTGCGATGTCTCTGGTTAAATATGAACCCTCTCACTGCTGTATTAACAGTTGCATGCAGCTCATCTGCTCTATCTTAGCCCTAGATCACCACACACCATCACCTCCTCTGCAGCCCCAGGTACGCCTCCGTTCTGTAGATACTGATACATTATATATTAAGTAGTTATTCTTTACAGTATATATACTGTGAGATATTTTATATGTTTAGAGTGCTCAATAAATGGCTGAATGCTAATTTAAGCTGTGTTTTGATTGCGGTTGATGTACTGCTGTGAATCTGGACTTGTTTGCTCTTCCTTATCATCTGGATGTTTGTCTTAGAAAACTAAATCTGAAAAACTGAATGATTTGTGAGAACTGGGAGTGGAATTTGAATTAACAGATAATATCATAAAGTTTGAGAGAAACTACATTTCAGAAAATTACACTAAGTTTCACGTGTACTGGAACTTAGTTCCATACGAATAAATTCAATTTCACGCTTTTTCAGGTTCAGTTTTTCAATGCAAATTCAAATTAGTCAAATTCATATTTTAAAAATAGTTATTCGAGTTGAGAAATTTAAACTCTGAATGAAATTTTAAAAAAGTAAAAATTCCGTTTTTAATGACATGTATTTCTGTCCAGAGTCATATAAGAAAAAATCAGCCCTTGAGACAGCTCGTACGAACAAACGCGTGTTTAGACAGCTGAAGGATCATGCACGGGAAACAGTGCACAGTTTATCAAAGGATATCAGACAAATTATAAGAGAGACATTACAAATAAATCACAACACAGTCTTAAAAGAGGAAGATCATTTTACATTTCGGATCATTTCAATCAATCATTCTCAATCAATCTTTATTTGTGTAGTGCAAAATCACAACAAACATTATCTCAAGACGCTTTTACAAACATAGCAGGTCTAGACCTCTCTATGTTATATTATTAATGAAGACCCAACATCAGGATAAGATTCAGTCTTACCTCATCTTTACCCACCATGAGCATTCCACCTCGCAGTATTTAGCTAGTTACAGTGGCAAGGAAAAACTTCCTTTTAAAAGGCAGAAACCTCGAGCAGAACCAGACTCATGTTAGACACACATCTGCTGAGACTGAGTTGAGGTTGGAAAGAGGGATAGAGTGGAATAAGAAGATCATTTAGATACTGTCTTTGCAAAAACACAATTGTGTTCTTTATTTTAGTTTTTAAACAAATGCTATTTTAAAATAATATTTCAAGCCTTGGATTTTTTAAGCATAAAATACACTGGTCAGGAGAATTAGAATCTAGTGTGTGTAGAGCTCAGCCTGCTTTATGTGTGACTCTAAGTTCTTTTATTATTAAATGAAAGCATCATTTTGAAAATCTTCAATAAAAACAGCAATACAAGCAAACAAAAATGTGATCAAACTTTTCTGTACTGTTAGTTCACATGAACAAAAACTGTCTGTGTGTGTGTGTGTGCGTGTGTGTTATCGTTTAGCGTGTACAGCAGTAATCCCTGCTCTTCACTATTCATACCTTCTGTCAGGAGATGATTGACTCCTCCAATCCCTCTGAAATAAAACATTCACATTAATTCAGCGCGGCAGCAGGTGGAGGGCTCTTTTTCTGGCTTTATTTGAAGGATCAGAAAATCCCATCCAGATCAAAATGAAACTCCCAAAGCCTAAACTCCAATTGAAGTTTGAAATCATCCTCTGGTAAACATGAGTGGATTTGGTTTTAATAGCTGCCTTTAATCCCGCTGAGGAGATTTAAGTGGAAGAAGTGCAGGTCAATGATGAAAAAACTATGGAAATATGATTATGTTATCCAGAAATATTTGAACCCTGGAGAATTACCTGTCACAGGCTGTGAAAGGGGGATGAATAGCACAAATTCTCCTCTGGAATTACATTCTGTTCCTTTGTATACAAATCGGCTTACTCATTGTTTTGACAGATTGCACAACAACGCTGTTAAAATTCAGCTCAGGCTGCAGCCGGCCGTCGCTCCGACGGGTCTGTTGGAAGTAGAACACAAGTTTTAAAATTGTACACCAACAGCTGTGCACGCTGCAGACAAACACACACACACACACACACACACACACACACGCACACCAAACAGGAAATCATATAAGCTCAGGAGTAATTACATGCATGCTTTAGCTCGACACTGAGTCTTAACAGGTCCAGCAGGAAAATTAAAAAGCTTTACATCCTCCATTTAAAGCAACAGAGTGAGAGCTCTGTCAGACTCTTATTGACTTGTTTACAGGACAAATTATTCCCATTAGATTCAGAGTCTCTTCTGTAATGGAGTGAGGAGTAGAAACACATACACACAAATTAAAAAAAAGGCAATCTTTACAGCAGAAATAAACATGTTTACAGCCTGGTATAAAAATTAGTTTTAGCCTTTTAAAGCCATAAAACGCCACTTGTGAATAGAGTATCATGGTAAGCAGGTGGCAGGTGCAGGTCAGGGCAAAAGGTTGAAAAAAATGTTACTGATTTGGAGCTTTCTGTATCCAAAAAATTGGGACTGTTTGAGCCAATGCTTTCTCTGAGCCAAGATGAAAGATAATCCATAAATCAACTTTCATATTCTGGCGCACATTCATATCACTTTCAAACTGAGACGGTCTGGACCGGAGTGTTCTCTTTTTCATGTTATTTGGAGAGAGCATTAATCCACCACGAGCAAACATTTGGCATCGATGGTAAGAAACAGCATACTTATGTCAGGCAGAAACCTTGAACTTATGGAGCCATCCATCTCTTCTTCAGTGAGACACACGGGCAATACAAAATATAGCCATTAGTCTTGTTTGTGTTTTAAAGGCAGACTGGCAGAATCACAGCAAACAAAGCTCAATTGTGCGACAACGTCCACTTGAGCACAAACGACGTTACTGAGGCCATCAACTTGCCAAACAGAAGCTTGCAGTGATAAATGCGTAACAAAATTTAAATGCATATTAAAGCACGATTGTTGTGACGTTGTGTTGAAGCTCATGCTAACTGCGTCACAGTGTTGTAACTTTCATGTTCAACAGTCTTACATCTATTGTGTAATGGTCCGGTGTTACAGGTAGATTTAGGTCATAACTGTGGTGTGTATTAGACTCTGCAGTCATGGGAATCTGGTTTAATACCCGCCTCCAGCCCGTGCTAAACACCTTTATGTGGACACTATAACTCTAACGCTATTACACACCTCGCCTTTGTTTGGGCTCCTCCTGCAGTGTGTAAGCGTTCAGCCATGATGGAGCACTCACACACTCAGGGTGTGTAACTCTGTGAGGATAGCTTCTGAATCTGCACAGAGCACAAAAGGCACAAAAAAGATCAGCAGCAATTTCACGCCTGGACAGAGAGGATGGATCCACGGTTCAGGAGTTAATTCACCGACATCAGGGTTCGATTAAGTAGAGAAGATATCATGTATGATGCACAGGAGGATTATCTGGAACCAGGCAATATGATACATCTGTGCATCAGAACTACTTCAAGCTGCGTATTAGTTAGGATTCAGCAAAGTTGGGGCGCTGGTGGCCTAGCGGTCTAAGCGCCCCATATACAGAGGCTATAGTCCTCGTTGCAGAGGTTGCCAATGCGACTCCCGACCACTACCGTGTACTTCATGTCTACTCCCCACATTTCCTCACATGTCTCTCTTCAGCTGGCCTATTATAAAGGCAAAAAGGCCCAAAAATATAAGAAAAGATTCAGCAAAATTTTAACATGTCCTGAGGTTGTGTTCTTTTCAGTCAATATACTTTTATGTTCTTACCTGAGTTGCATTTTTGCAATTTGGAAGCAGCACAAAAAATGAACACATGGTGTAATTTTAAAATCCACTAGCTTTGGACTTATTAAATGTACATTTTACTATTTTTAAACCCAAAAAAGTATAAAATAAATGTTGCCAGACTCCAGGATGCGAATACATTGCTCCTGCTAACACTCTCATAAAGTTTTGCAGCTCTGTGCATCTTGCTCTTGTTTTGTGTCTGATTGTGGAGATGAGCTGTTAGCATCTCCACTCTGTGCTGCACTAAGCACTCTTAAACACACTACACATACAAAAGATGAGCTGAAGGAGAGGGGTACACTTCTTACTAGCGCATTCTGAAGTCTATCATGACAATAACTTTGCCACTCTCCCAGCCAATGCCTCATGTCCCGGACCTGATGACTTCAGACTCAGTATCAGTCTTACGGCCAAATTCCACCGGATCCGTGTCCGGTCTGTCTCCGATCAGTCACGGCAACAGTCTTGATAGGTTTCTTTTCTAGTCAATGTTTTTACTTCCGCTAGATGTGCTCCATTGTGTTCTGGCTCTGGCTCTGATCCGGTAGGACGGAGTCCTCTGGATCAGATACACAAGACTTCTATTTTTGTCGGATGCTGGAGCACGACGCATCAATCTCAACAGAGCAAATGGAGCGGGACAGGAAGTCAGACACCAAAACAAAATTAAAACATCCGGTTAATTTTCAGAATAAAACACTCTGTGTTATCACCAGATTGTATTTCACTTAACAACAACAACAAACCGTCATGATGAGTAGAGCCAGGCCTGGAGTCAACAGGTCAGAGGTTTTCAGAGGACCATAAAGACAACATGGATGAGGAGAGGAGGAGGAGAATCCTTAATACAGTTATTACTGCAGGAAAACCTCAGTCACATGACTCCAACTGTCCAGGGGTCCTGCACCGTTCTGCGTTTTGAAAACGCAACCAGTGGGAGTTGATGGATGAGAGAGCAAGGAGCCGGACTGCAGCGGATCAGAGACAGACCGGACACTAATCGGACGGAATTCCCAGGTAAGATCAGTATCTGACCTAAGATGGCTTAGCAGTAGTGACTTTAGCAAAGTTTTCATTCTATCAGAATCCATTTCACATTAAAGTTTTAATAGTTTTATTTCTGTGTTTATAAAGTTGTGTTCAACACCAGGATATGAAGGTCAGAAGATCTGCTCTGGGTGAATTTATCAACACGTTGTCGGAAAATAATAACAAATGAATCCAGTGTGTGGCCTTCTTCTCTGTTGCATTAATAAGTGCCCCTTAAGGCCTGGAGCACTTCTGATGAGAAATCTTAATTCGTTGCAGTCTTTACTTTTGCAGTTGTTGTATTTTCTTTGCTTTTGTTGGTTTTTAACTTTGCATCATTTGTGTATTTGCAGTTATTTCTGCTTTTTGGAGCACATTTCTTCATTTGCAGTGTGTTTTACATTTGTTTTGAAATTTGCAAACACCTGCAGCACGTTGCTCCTTCTAGTCCTAAAAAAATAATTCCTTCGTATGCTGAATATTGCATCCATGCTTGAGGTATTATATTTTTTGGGTTGGTATTACTAAATGGGGTCAGAATCCCTGGTGATGCCCTCACCCCTCTGCCATCTTTCTCAGTTTTTGTCCAAAAACTACAAAAAAACTCTTGGACAAGCTGTCATTATCCGTCATTACCATGATCACACAAACACTAAAGTTTGTTTTGACTCAAACCCAAAATTCACTGTCCTGCTGCCCCAAATACACACCAGAGAAACAAAACTGAGCTGTGTGTGGACCTTAATGGAAGGACTGTCTAAACAAATGTTCCAGGAGTATAAAACAAATTCTGTACATGCAGTTTGCTCAACACATGACCGGACTTCACACAATTAAATAATGTGTGTTCAACTGCATCACTATTCTCAAGCAAGTTTTTTTGTTTTTCAATGAGAGGAAGAACCCCAGTGAGAAGCAAGACATCAAACAATGTCATCCACAAGTTGAACAAATGATGTGAGTTTGATAATCCATTAAAAACTCCTACGCAGTAAAAGCTGCGGCACATGAAAAGAATAAACTCAAAATAAAACAGGTACTTAAAGTAACACTACCCTCAAAAGAGTGCGTCACTTATTTGTGGTTAATTTGTGAACAAGTTTGGATTTTTGATTATAACTTCCACATTTTTACAGACTACAACGACTGAGTTATAATCCAGAGATAGAGAGAGTGTAGAAGAGAGAGAGATAGAAAAAGAGGCAATTATCAATCAAGGCAGC
Source organism: Notolabrus celidotus (assembly GCF_009762535.1). Lineage (NCBI taxonomy): Eukaryota > Metazoa > Chordata > Actinopteri > Labriformes > Labridae > Notolabrus > Notolabrus celidotus. Next base: position 7,883,371 of record NC_048287.1, on the reverse strand, counting down.
AGATTGGAGCATTTAAAAAGACTCATTCATACAAAGATGTGTGGCAGCATTTCAGTGCCTCTGATTAGAATCCCAGAATTGTAAATTGTGGCTAATTAGGCTGTCATGGGTTCATTAAGGGCTTCAGCGACTCAGCTTTCCCTCACCTGCATGTATATTAAAACTCATTAGCCCCCTTGTCTCAGACACCACTTGCATTAATTGCCATTGATGCCCTGGCTCTCTGCGCTGGGCCTTTTCATGCTCCTCTGCACAGTGTAGTTAGCAACATCAAAGTCCTGTGAGAATAAGCATTTTTCTCCTTCAGTTTTAATCTAACAGAGACAGTTTCTGTGAAGTATACAGGTTGATTGTACAGCCCCAAAGACTGCTATAAAACAACAGACTGCACCAAAAAGAAAAAGAAAAAGAAAACTAAACAACAAGGCAGAAAAGGCGGCGAGTGTACCAAAAGAAAATGCATTTTCAATCTTTCTCAACCTTTGTTTGAAGCATGGACTTTGGGACAGACGGTGAGCTTTGGTTAGCCAACCTCAGAGATGCCATCATGGCCAGGAGATGTGATAACTGAGACAAATAAAGCAGGGCCAGTATCTGTAGTAATTACTATGATTTCTTACATGGCTGTGTTAAATAATTGATTCTGATTGGTCAACACCTGATAGCAACCGTCTGTTATTTCTCAACACAACACAGTTGCTATGGATGTGTTTTTAATCACTATGGTGAACCAACTGTGTTCATTAACTGTAAAGCTCCCCTTACTGACTGGCTGCAGTACAGGTCATAAACTCTGCCTCCCTTGTGTCAACAGATTGAGCATGGGTCAAAGTATAAAACTAAAATCCAGGTAATTTTTTTTTTTTGAGTCACATGGTTTCTGTCATTAAAGTTAGTTCTTATCATACTGAATTTAGTCCAAGTGTTCAGTTTCTGCATTTCAATCCAAGGGTCCTAGGTTTGAATGCTGGTGCGGACTGTCCATGAGAGATGCAAATAAAACACTTTCCTCACATGTTAGTTCAAACTATGCTTTTGAAGTACAATATCCAAATTGTGGAATGAAAAGACCCAAAAAAAGAGCTCTTCCAAGCAACCCTGTGGTGTTGAGGATAGACCTGCTACCATTCAATCTGATGGTTTGGGGTTCAAATCCCACTAGGGGCTTCTAATGTGAGATGGAAATGAAACACTTCCCTCACAATGTGGTTGAGCTTTTTAACAACTACAAAAAACTGGTAGAATGAGAAGACCGAAAAAAGCAAGCACTGGCAAGCAGCTCTGTGGTGTGATGGACAGGGCTGCTGCCATACAGTCTGTTGCTTCTGGGTTCAAACCCCACTAAGGGCTTCAAATGTGAGATGGAAGAGAAACACTTTTCTCATAATGTGGCTGAACTTTTTAACTACGTCAACAAACAGTCTGATGGTCCGGGGTGTTAAGATTGGGATTCAAGTCCAGTGTAGGGAATGTAGAAGGCAGGGACAATTCAAGGTTGAGGCAGGGAGTGTGGAAGGGACAGAAGAAGGATGAGGCAAGGAGGAGCAGGGCAAAGAGCCATGAAGTCAAGGAAAATAACCTCAAAAAGGTGAAAAGTGCAGAACGAAAAACGGACCCCCAGAGTAAGGTGGTGTGCTTTTGAAGTACAATATCCAAATGGTGGAATAAAAAGACTTCCAGAAGAAGCCCTGTAGTGTTGAGGATAGGTAGCATGTTGTTATGTTTTGTTAAAGGTTGTGTTTTCTTAAATGTTGTTGTGTTTTCTGTAATGTCATCATGTTTTCTGAAATGTTGTTGTTTTATTTAATGTTGTCGCGTTTTCTGAAATGTTGTTGTATTTTGCACTTGAGGGCCACTGTATATCATTAGATTGTTGAGATAAAAGTTGAATTTGTGAAAACAGCAACGTTATTACTAAGATACCATATGTTAACAAGCTCCGGAGTTGTTTACATCTGTCCACACACACCAACATGTCAGAAGAAGTACTACATTGACCAAACCTACATGGAATGAAATCCTCAGTGTTCACTTTTACTCGCCATTCATTAAATGTTTGCTCAAAGATGTGTGAACTTTGATCATTGCTATTGTTTTGTTCCCTCATCAGGGACAGCAGAGCATCTAATAGCATTATCCACACTGTCCTTCTCTCTGGATTTTCTTCCTCAGATGGAATACTTTAGAAGAACGATCCTGGCTTGTGTCCTTGTCAGTTAGCACATTCATTTGAACAACAACTTTCAGGCTTTTTTTAAAAAATACTTGGTTGCAGCATAGTCCAGTCATTTCCCCATAGCATATAGCAGTAGGAAGCCTTTCTTGACTGCTAGGGATGGGGTTCCATAAGTGTGTGATATCACATGAAAACGAAAGAGCTTAAAGAGACAGTACCTGCAGACAGAGGATGAACTGAGGGATTTTCAAAGATATCAGCAGCCTGTTGGACCAGCTCTGCCCAAGTTCAATGGGAGCTAAGTTTGAACGTAATTTCTTATTTAGGATAGAGTTTACACTCTACTAACATGTTGGGCGTTGCATCAGCTGAGATAGTTTGAACGTTAGCATAAGTTACATCTTAAATTATACTCCTAGCTCTGAGTCAAGTCAAGTCAACTTTATTTATATAGCACACTTAAAAACAACCTGTGTTGGCCAAAGTGCTTTACAAGGTAAAAAGTAAAAATTACATGAAGACAACAATAAACAACAACATATCAGGATATTAATGTCCTCTTCACGAGGAGAAGGCCAAAGAGAAGAGATGGGTCTTCAACAAAGATTTACAACATTCAACAGTTGGGGCCGATCTTAATTGGAGTGGCAAGCCATTCCAGAGCTTGGGGGCTGCTGCTGCAAAGGCTCGGTCTCCCCAGGTTTTAAGGCGACTTTTAGGCACATCCAGGAGCAGCTGGTTTGTTGACCTCAGTGCTCGGGTTGGGTTGTGAACATGGAGGAGATCAGCCAAGTAGGATGGTGCCAATCCATTTAGGGCCTTGTACGTTAAAAGTGCAACTTTAAAATAAATTCTGTGACGGACTGGGAGTGGAGAGCACGCAGCACAGGTGTGATGTGCTCCCTCTCCCCCTGAGTAGGTGCAAAGTACTCTGTAAGGACCGGTTGTCATGGGGCACTGTTTTCAAAGAGAGGGTGATTGGAAGGATGAGGAGAAGCAGAGAGTTCAACCAGCTTTGATGTGTCGACAACGTGTTCTCCGTGTTCGATTACATGAATCAAAAACGTATGATGACTCTGATCTTAACTCACACTATCATTTCCCATGAGCGGAGATAATTACTGTACATCTGCACAACATTAGAGTACTGTTATATTAATGTACCGTATGTTGTGGTTCACAATTTCACCACTAGATGTCACTCTTGTTATTTTACACTATAGATTAATTGCCAACATATCAACATGCTTTGTCATATTTTACCTTTATATTTCTGTTTGTCGATTAACAGGAGTTATGGCACTTATGATTAGCCATTAGCTTGTTTAGAGGCAATGAGGCTAACGGGAGTTGGTATTTAAACACCCCATCAAGAATAAAGCTCTTCACTGATTGGCCTAGCTGAGCGAAAACTTCATATCTGCGACAATATTTTGATTAGTTTGGACGTTATGGTCTACTAGTTAAGATGAACCTGAAGTCTCCGTGGTGAAACCAAACAGTGACACAACTTAAGTTACAAACTAAATAGTTTCAACGTATGGTTTAGTGAGGACTTTACATCCTAACTTAGGACACAACTTATGCAGAGCTGCTGCAACAGGCCACAGGTTAAGATAAATAAGAGGTGCTTTGAATTAGAAATAATGCAAAGCCACTACAGAAGTTCAGCAGAGTTAAACTATAAAACTTTCAATGTCATCAGCAAGCAGGGGTAACTTATGTCTCTTTTAAATAATTGATTCAAATTATAAAAAGCCCCATTTACTTAGAGCTCCTCTGTACACCTCTGATGAACTGCTGCAAGACCTGAGAAACTTTATGCTCTGTGTTTGATAAAGTGTCTTTGAACTGCCCTGTGCTTGATTTGCATAAACACGCATGCAGCATTAATGACGGTCGAGTTAAAGGTGTTCTCCTGTCTGCACTGTTCCCCTGAAGCATGACGCTGCTGTGTTGTATTGAGACGTCCAGCTGCTGCTTAGGTCACAGGTGTGGTTCTGCTTCACAGTGCACACCTGTCTGTGCAGCCGACTGTGGATCCCCCGGAGGGAAGAAGCACTTCAACACACATCCTGTAACACATCTTAGTCTGCAGCATCTGCTCACATTCACACATACTATAAAGCATTATATTCATAAGAAGGACATTTTTGCTCTGGTGTACATGAAGAAAATCACTCATAACTGGCATGTTTATCCATTTATTCATGCTCTTAATATATTTTAAACACATTACTTCTGTAAATCTGGTTTATAAGTAATGCTGGTATGAAAATTGTGGTCTATTTTCTGGGGTCTCAGAAGGTAAACGCTTCAAACATTGTGCTCAGCAAAGTCCACAATGTGCAGTTTGTGTGCAGCTGTGTAGCTCAGTCATCTGTTTCTGTTTTCTCCAGGCAAAGTTTGAAAGCCTGATAGCAGCTGGTTCAGTAGTTCAGCCATTGGTAGTGTTGACAGTTCTCATGAACCAACCAATTCAGCAACCCTCTCCGGTGGTCACTTGTCTTGGATTGAACAGTCTTTTCAACCATAGGGATACAAATTTGAAGTATTCTCTGTGATCGATCTTTGGAAATGTTAACAATTAATTATTGATTACTCATTGAAAAAAAACATGTGTTTTTCCTATGTCAGCAATACCAAATTAATTTCCCCCTAAATCCTGTTTTCCACAGCAACAAAATACATTTAACTGATGGCATTGAATAGCTACAGATCAAATAAAGGCATACAAAATGTTTAACACACTGGATGTCAACGTGTGGAGCAGGCCCATAAAAATAATCTGTATGGATACAGTCATAGAAAGTAAAGGCTCAAACTACTAAATGTGTTTATTGTCATCTGTTAAAGTCAGAAAAATAAACAAACAACTCAAATTTTACAAATAAATATTTCTGACATTTCAAAATATAAATCATAGACCAATGTAGCCACCCTTCTTTTCAATAACACTCAAAAGTCTTCCATCCATGGAGTCTGTCAGTTTCTTGATCACTTGACCATCAACTTTTTGTGCAGCAGCAACCACAGCCTCCCAGACACTGTTCAGAGAGGTGTACTACTTCCCTTCACTGTAAATGTCACGTTTAAGAAGGGCCCACAAGTTCTCAATAGGGTTTACGTCAGGTGAGGAAGGGGGCCATGTCATTATTCTTTCATCATTAAGGCCTTTACTGGCTAGCCACACAGTGGAGCACTTTGATGCATGAATCATTGTCTTCTTGAAAGATGCAGGCTTTTTCCTGTACCACTGTGAGGAAAGTGTCTTTTAGAAACTGGCAGTAGGTTTGGGAGTTGAGTTTGAGTCCATCTTCAACACGAAAAGGTCCAACAAGCTCATCTTTAATAATTCCAGCCCATACCAGTACCCCACCTCCACCTTGCTGGCGTCTAAGTCGGAGTGGAGCTCTATGCCCATTGCTGATCCAGCCACGGGCCCATCCGGTCCATCAAGAGTCACTCTCATCTCATCAGTCCATAAAACCTTTGTAAAAATCTGTCTTCAGATATTTCTTGGTTGCAGTTCTGGAATATGACAGCACTGGAGGATAATGGGTTCCTGGTAGCTTCACGTTTGACTCTTCTCATGACAACTGCCACGTTTGGGCTTCATAACACCTTTCCGGAAATAAATGAGTGACATCACTCAGACAGTACCCGTTTAATACAGTAAATGATTGGAGGAAAAGTATTGATGCATCCATGTATTAATCATGTGCCAATACAAGTTCCTACCAATCCTCCAAAGCCGCAGCCTTTTACCTTTTTGTAGGCTGTTGCCACGTATTCTTTGGAGTTTCCTGATGTTCATAAACAGAGTCTAACCACTGAGAACAAAACGATTATTGAATTCATTACATTCCCGTCACATCGTTCTGTAAACACTGTGGTTGTTTTGGCAAGCTTTGTCACACATTTCCCTGAAGCCTGCAACCTTTCCTTTGTAGAGAACAAAGTGTGAAAGTGGATTCATCCCAACAAAGGAAACAATAAAACACGAACATTGATTAGATGAGGAGATAAATCAGAACCGTGCTACGAGGAAAAAATGAATTTTACTGGCAGACGCAGAAGGAAGTGCAATGCAACGACGAGAATGTGAAAGACTGACACCTGAAATAAAACTATCCAGGCGAATTATAAGGTGAGGAAATGCTCCTCTCATCCCACAGTGAGCAGAAAAGAGCAGCGTCTGTGTGAAAAGACTCTGTGTGCTGTTATCCTGCTGTGAGGACTTTGATACAGGCCTTCAAGTGGTGCTGCCTTTGAAAATGCAAATACTGAATATCCAAGAACAACCATGCATCCTCTGATTCACCTCTGACTTCTGCAGGTTGTGAAGCTGTGGCGTCAGTGTACATGTCCTATTTGCAGCCAGGAAGAGGTGTCCACACACGTCCACACTCAGAATAACAGATGTAAAGACATAAGACGATTAATTATATCAGAAAAGAGATGAGGTGCACAGTCTGTGCCAGTATTAACCCGACTTAATATCATCAATGTTGTTTTTAAGAATGGGAGGTGAATATGTAGGTCCTCAACTCCAAATTGACTGTTATATGCCATGTTCCCGCATTTCATGATGTTGGCTAGGGAAGAGACTGACGTTTTTATCTGTGGGGTGTGAGGCAGCCTTTTTCACAAGATAGGAAGAATATAAAGAAAGTGAAAGGAGAGGTTTGGAACCAATCCTGTTTTCCTGTTTCTCTAATTATAGGTTTCTGTGCATGAGGCGCAGGATTTAACCACTTAGCTCAAACTGTGCCTCATTTCAACAGATATTCCAATTCTGACTGACCGTTAAACTAAAGGCAAGAAAACACTCAGGAAACAATCAAAACTGAGCACAAGTTGTTCAGCAGGGCTAAGTACAGGATCACAGAGTCTACAGGTAAACTATGGCTGTTTGCGCCTGCTACATACTACTTACTAATGTAGTAGGCAGTAGGTATTGCCTACTACATACTGCGTTTGAATTTAGTATGTAGCAAGACTGTTCTGTTCGATCTGTGTTGCAGTACGCTGAGCCAGACGTCACTAGATTTCCAATTTTGCAAAGCGGAAGTAAACAACGGCGAAGACGATAGAGAAACTGCTTCTTCAGCAACCTCTAATGATTTAAAAAGTTAGGAAGTGGTTTGGATGTAGTTCAATAACTTCCACAGCACCCAGAAACGGATTTACTCCCACCAAATAGAAGGAAAAAAGAAAAAGCGGAATGAGCGCTGTGCATTATGGGAAACAGTACGCGAGGCAGACTGGTCCAATACATACTGTGAAATTTTCCCAAATCAGTAGACATCCGGGGAGTTTTGGCATACTGCAGATTTTGCTCTTGTTCACATGCTGCTTACTGCATACTGAATTTTGGCCAAATCAGTATGTACCGCTAGTATAGTAGACGGTTTCGGAAACAGCCTGTCACACTGGTTTGCTGCGTGTGGCTAACACTAGCTGAGCCAGCACCACCAACCTTCAGTCCTCCTTGCAGGTTAACGTCCGCATGATTTTCCAGACAATTTTCAGAACCCACATGGATGTATGGTTGTAGATGATGCGCCTGAACACTGCCTGTTTAGGTGGATGTATTGCTGTACTTTCAAAAATGCTGGTGCATATCACTCCAGAAAAACTCTTAATTTAAACGAAGCTGTTTTATGATCTTAAAAGTGGTGTGATGCAGAAACTGGTAGGTTTATAACTAATTTAAATAAATTAATAACTCTGGTATTTTTGAGCACAAGCACTACTTTGTGTTTAAAAATCCTTTCAGTGTTTTGAAACCAGAGAGGTACACCAAAGATCTAGTAGATTGCGGCAGTGGATTGCAGTGGTATTGTATATATGACACGCAAAATAAAAGCGCCATGAAATACATCCCATTGAGCCCCATCACTTTACAAATGTTCTGATATCTTATAGAGGCCTCTGTCAGTCATGGGCCCCTCATATGGCACCACTGATGGCTGCAATGTAATTCTAGTGGGACAGTTCTTGATTTTGTCCCTGATAGGCTCAGATAGTTTAATGGCTTGTTTGGATCTTGGTTCGATTTGAAGGAAAGTCTGTGGTACTTGGATGGAATATTTTACATTGAAACTATAGAGGAAGTTCAGTTGGGTGACTTGTATCTGTAAAACAAATAATTCTTATTGTTGGTCTCACAGAGTCTTACCTCAGTGGACATCTGACTCTATTCTTTGTCTTTAAAGGTTTGGGTGTTGGGGGTATAAATTTAATTCAACAAGTTTGAACTACATGCTGGCTGATGAGGGATAATAGAAATACTCCTGACATATCATTCAATATTTCATCACTTCAACAAATTTCCATATTTCTATATTGTTATTACTTTTATGACTTACACAGCTCGACTGCTGTGAGCCTGGTTTGATGAAGGGAAAAGCATTCCAACAGCCATCTTTAACATGCTAAAAACCAATATTTGTAACATGTTTGTCTTCATTAAATGCACTGTGTTAATTTTTATCCTGATGACTTCTCCATATTTGTTTACATCCCAACACTTCTCACATCTGTTGTTAAGTTAACGCTTTTCACAAGGGTTGAAAATCCATTTCTGCTCTGTAAGACCGCCATAATGTGCATAGTTAGGCACCATAGGTGGTAAGATGCTTGTCAGAGCTGCATGTAGTACATTTTTTTATTTTTTTCAACACAACACTCATTTGATTTCTTTGCAGGTCTAATCAATTACACAGACAGAATGAAGCCTTCCGGCGAGGGACTCCAACAATGGCTGCCCGGAAAAAAAGGGGGGGGGAAGTTATAGTCATCAGGCATTTGTTTCTAATGACAGAAATTTCACCCCATGTAGATGAAGCACATCAGCATCTCGACAACATTTTTGTTCCACATCATTAATCTGCAGAATCTTCCTTAGCGGGAAAAACAAAATGGAATTAATTAGGAAGATGCAGGAAACCAAGTTGAGGAATTAATAAAACTGCGTTCCTTGTTAATGGACACAAAACAAATGACGCCATTATTCTTTAAAAGGCAGGCCGGCTCAGTGCGCCGGCTGCTCATTTCTGACTCAATTACAATGCAGAGAGACCGCTGTTCTCCACCTTTCTGAAATGAGGTTTCAATGAGAAAATTTAATTAGGAATTATAGCCCAGCGAGGACGCCGATCACAAACAAAGCTTCTCATTTCCACTTTGCAACTTTTCCCCGTGAGTTTGTGTTTAGTTAGAAAACAGTCGAAACTCAAGTGATTGTATTTTCTCCTGAGAGGAGTGCATATTTGGAGTAACATTGTCTAAGAGCTGTAAGTGCTCGTGACGGGAATCCATTTTATTAATGTGATATTTGCTGATTTACACAATTGGACAGCTCTGTTTCTGCAGTTATTCTTTGATATTTCTGACAGCAGCACACACTCACATCCAGCAGATGTAAGTAATGAAATGCATTTTAGCCTGAGGACAAAGATAATGCTCTCACTGTGCGATCTGAGCTGTACGTCGTCAACAAATGTGCCAGGGGGGCTGAACCCATTTGGCAGCAGTGCGGGCTTGTTGTTGTTGCCCCCTGAGGGTTTATCTCCCTCTCTGCCCACCACGTGCGCTGCATCTCTCCCACCGTAAACAGGTTTTGCGTGCAAAGCGGTGGGGGCACAAGTGGAGGAGGGGTTAGCAAGGGTCAAGCAGCAGTGGAAGGAATCAATATGTGATGAGTCAGAGGGAGGAGAGGGCCACCTTACCTGAGGACAGTGAGACCTTCCTCTAATCTACTCAGGGAGAAAATTGCAGAGCTCAATTTAAGACCTAACCCATGAAATTAACACCTCCAGCTCTCTTTTCTGCTACCAAGAGTGATTTCACAGAACGGGCAGCCTCTTTTAAACTTTTCAAAGTGAGAGAGGCCCCTGACTTTATTTCAGGATTCACCTTATGTGCCTCCTCTCACACAGGGGGGGTGAAATTTGGCAAAAATGTGGAGGGAGGAGCAAAAGGTGAAACGGTCCCAAAGTATTGTTCAAACATGATAATGTAGAGCAAGACACCACATGAGTGGTTATCTAAGAGCAAAAGTGCAACCGCTCCATCCGTTAAATGCAGGCAGATACTTAGTTTGTTCAGCTCAGTGTCACCTGTGCAAGATGTTGAGGTAGTAGTTCCTCATGACCGTGACTGGAAGCAATGCAGCAATATTTTTCATCATATATTTGTTATTTATTCACATGTTTATGTGTACTAACCAACCATATTTTTATTTTTATTTTTATTTTTATTTTTATTATTGTACAAAGAGAGCACAGCTTACCAAGTCAAATTCCATGTGTGTTCAAGCGTACCTCGCCAATAAAGCTTATTCTGATTCTGATGTGTGCTAGGGATGGGCATTTCAAGCCAAAATACTATTCGATAAACATTGGCATCTATTTGGTGATTATTTGAATAATCCCCCCCATCTTACATCTTACAGCCACACTCAGTCTCTGGAAATGTGTGTGTAGCGGTGTGAGGTTCAGACACAGAGCAATTGCAGCAACTGTCACTAATATTTTCTTTTTCATTTGCTATTCAATGCAGTTAGTGTTCTTCTTCTCCTGTTATTTAATGCGACTAGCAAGCAACATTCTATAGCCACCATCTGGCGGGAGTACAGTATTACAACCAGGCGTCGGTGAAAACAATGACAAATTTTACTTTTAAAAGGAGAAAATATTTGCAGTAACTGTCGATTTTACAAACTGAACGAATATTTGGACATCTGAAATTCATGTCCCATTCCTAATGTGTGCATGCACTTGCATATTTATATAACAGAGGACTTCTGCCTCATTACAAGTTCAACACCAAGGGACCACCAAGCAAAACAAGCATCAGCATTTTGAAATTCTCTCACTCCGATTTCAGACTACATGATCTTTTTGTCTGTGACAGTCACTGTGTCAGATCACACAACTATAAACTCATGCTGTGACTTCACTTACAGACACAACAGACTACACAGTGGTACCCGACCAATCATCACGACCAACATGATGACCTTTGACGCTTTTATTTCTTACGACTGAGTCATAGAAAGTAAAATGAATATTTTTTGGATGCAAGTTTCAAATTTATGGGAATAAACTAAATAAATAAAATTTACAAGGGTGGATTTAGAAGAATTAAGTCAAATTTTAGGAGCCCCCTGAACTAATTAATAAATAATATTTTTTTTTTTCAGTTGTTTGTCACTAAACAGCTCTGTTGGGATTCACTTCACATATTTTCTGTTTAACTGATTTCAAGTTATCATGGTGATCAGTACTTGTTAGTTTTTAGAATCAATGTAATACATGAACATTAAACTGAAATTAACTCAGCTGGTTGATGGAGAAACATTCAAGGCCACAGGGCAATCTCTTGATCAATTAAAAACACAGAACTTTAAATTAAATATGTGAACATTCTGTAATTTACACAGTCAAAACAACATGATTTGGACCTCTATTATATTATATAAAGATGAAATCTATGACAGTCTCTTTGTGTCATTAAAGGCTTGTGGAGACACTCCACCCACTGATGGATTTGTCACAGTCAGGAGCTTCTCAGAGTCCTGCTGCAAGATCAACTTTACCTCCTGCAAACCAACAGCCCCCACTGTTTGCAGAACCCCATTAAAAACAGCTTGTAGAGACAAACTGCTGCACTGACTGATGTCATGCATCATTTTAAATGAGACCTCAATGGTAATTTTTCCTACCATGACTTTACTACTCAGCTAATTATAGCTTTTAATGGAAATATTTTTACTTTTTATTTGCAGAGCACGGCATGGATCCACAAAGTAACTTAGTCCATTCAGCTGATCATTCATTCATATATTCAGTCATTAACTGTGAGAGGGAGTGCCCATCAAGACACATGGACAAGGACACTGGTGTAGTCTTTAGAGGTTATGTCTACCTGGAGACATGTAACCATGATCGCCATTGCATATGCTGATAGGTTACAGATGTGTTTACTGTACTTGCACATGCAACAAAATCATGCATTGAGGCTGGTTGATTTGGAACTACAGCATTGTCAAAATCACAGACGCAAAAGAGTGGTCCCAGTTTTAACTAACCAAACTACTATCACAGTTTTATTCAGTTGCTGCCCAATTTTGCCCCATTGTGTTTTGGCAATGTGTCAAGTCATAATCTGTGCGTGAATAGAATCAAGCTCCATCAGGAAGGGAGCGCACAGCACAACACAGCACAGCTCTGTGCAGCAAAAGGTGGTGATGCTAACAGCTCATCCCCTTAATCAGACACAAAACGAGAGCAAACTGCAAAAAGCTAAAAATGTATGTGTTTTTTTTTTTTTTGCTATTGAATATGCTTTGTGAATTGGACCATAAGACCTCTCCATGCTATTAGCGGCCACAATCCATGCTTAGTGTATTACCATCTGATTTGTGTGTATTTGTTTGAGAAAGTTGTTTTTTCTTAAAGGGTTTTGCAAAGAGCTCTTTAACAGAAACACTGAATGAATGGTGTTCATTGTGTTAAAAACTGTGCCGAACAGTAGGTTTGCTGAAAACTACAATTACTAACTCACGTCTTGATGAATGACTATGAAGTACAATAAATTCATACATGTGCCCGTGCATGAAAAGGAAAAACTACAATTACTGACTCACGTCTTGATGAATGACTATGAAGTACAATAAATGCATACATGTGCCCGTGCATGAAAAGGAGGTGCAGTTTAGGGTCTTTGTTTGGGATTGTTAAATAACCTGTCTTTACCTGAACCCTCCAACATGAGTAATAAATTGTTATATCAATGTCATTTGCTGGACTGCCGCAACCACGTCTGTGAAACCAATGTTTGTTTCACATGCCAACAGTTTTCAAATGGAACCTAATACAAATTTGTATTGACATTGATGAGATGCCATTAGTTTACAGGTAATTGATCAAAAACAAAAGTATTGGACAAATTTGATTTTGACCATCGTAGACAATGTGGTGCAAACCAAGCCTTTTTCAACACAGCATAGCCCATAATATTGTCATCCATCCCTGCAGAATGTTCAGTTAGTGCTCCTTTAAACATGAAAGTCTAAAGGTGAACAGAGACTAAAGGTTTGTGTTCACCTTTCCCAAAGCCAAACAACCTACCTGTGATAAACGCCATCCTGCTGATCTCTGATAAAATTCTTGAGGCACACGTTCACTGGGGCACTGGATGTACTTTCAGAGCATAGAGCACCAATTAGCATGACAATGACATCATTAATGGATCCTCAATCTGGCTGACTGCTTAATTAGGACCAGCAGAGGATAAGGGTGAGGACTAAATAAAGAGTCCCCCATCCCTCGGTGGTATTGTCAATATAGAGCAGTCATTGGCGAACCAATCAAAGGTTCATCACATGCCACATTTAAAACAGTCCCTCACGCTGCCAGCCAAGGCCAACTGATGGCTCATTATCCTGCAGCTGAAAATTGCAGCCATCCTGAACAGAATTTCAATTACGCACTTCTTAAAACACTCACCGGATTAAAGATGTTACAAAAGGCCACTCTCCGCAATCAGGCCAACTGATTAGCTTTTCATATACAGGATGAAAGATGTGCTCCTAAATGCATTGAATCTTTCTCTCTGACTCGTGTGCCTGTCTTTTTAGTGCACTCGTCTAACATTCTCCACATTTCTTTGAAAGCTGTGAATTTCAATAATGGAGAGCTATACTAACATGAATTCCCTTCAAAAAGATGATATAAGGAGGACTTTAAATTATAGCTTGGTTATACCTTGAACTGCATAAATTATGAGTCTACAATATACACTACAATTGTTTCTATGGACAGTAGTGTGAAGGTAGAACTAAAGCTCCTGTCCTTTTTAAAAACCTGAGTGTTTGAACACATCACTAACATCTTGCTTTAGAATTAAGGAGCTGATACTGATAACAGACAATGACCTGCTCTGTCAGAAGTCCATGTGTCAGTGGTCAGACTTCTGTCTCTAATGTTGTTGTGGATCAGACTGTGATTTTTCTGTAGATCACATTACACAGTATGCTGAGTACCAGAGACCCGGGATACTGCTCCATATACACCTAGCTGCTGAAATATTTGATCTTCTACCTGGGAAAAGGTGAGTCAAACATTTTTCCTCTCTGAAGACTTGCAGCGTGTTATGCAAGTTGCAGTCATGTTATGCTCCTCTGAAAGAGTGACAAACATCCACACTGATGACGCCATTTTTACCCTCTCATCAGCTTTTTGTGGCTGTACTAATCAGTAAATAAAAGCAGCTTATTTAAGTTGTTTCAATTGGATAAAATTGTACTACTGAAAAAAATAATTATAATAAAATATTCCCTTCATAATTAATGTTACCAATAAATATAGATAGTGCATCCCCATTTAATTTTTTTATGTTTCTTAATACACAGAAAATCCTGTTTCATACTGGGTTTTTCAGTATCAATTGTCTCATACAGTAACTCTACATGTCAAAACTATATTAGCACAGTTTGTGTTGGCCGTAAAAAATACAATTCACCATGTGTATTGTATTATTATTAATTTATTTTACTTTTTTATTGATAATTTTATTTGTATTATTTCATTTATTTATCTGTTTTATTGTATTTTTATTTATTTTATGTGATGTTTTAGTATTTTTTATTTTTCTGTTGAGCGAGAAAGCTAAAGAAGGACTTTCTACTGTATCACTGCTATGACTGAACAGTCAATTTATTCAAGTTTTAGTAGTGATATTTGGAGGTATCACACAGCTAAGTCCTCACCTGAACTACATGAATTAACAGCTCCTTGTCCAGTCGTCAGAAAAAGCCCAGTTGTATTGTTCAGAGTTTCATCACTTACTGCCAGTTTGAATACTCAACCAGGGAACATGACACTGGCTGATTTGAAGGATGCATATGAGGATATTTATTTGCAGATGTTTAAATTATTGAAATTAGAATCATTGTTAATGCATCTTAGTTTTGTGATGATGAATAATAACTGAAGCATCAGTTACTGATTTAAAAGTCAGGGGCTTTGATTGAAAAGTAAAACAATGAAATAATCATAAATGCTGATGAATTTATCTTAAAGATTAATATATCTTGATACTCGTTTAGTCCTGCATGTATTTTATAAAGACCAGTAACGACTAACCTGGTGTTCTTGTCTTTTTATTATTTTTAAGGTTATCAAGCTTAAACTACAAAGAAAAATATTTAAATATGGAATAAGTTGAATTGTCTGTATTTGATGTAGTCCTGTTCTGTCAGCCTTCTCAAGTTCAGGCAGGCGTTGATAGAAATACACAAAACTTTGATAGAGCTGTAATAAACCTCTTTTTATGGCATCAAACAACTAATTTAAACTAAACTAGTCTGAAAAACAAACCCTCAAACATAAAAGAACATGATAAGTACTAACTGTAGAAACATAAACCTTGTTTGAGAAACATTTATTTGTCATGTATTTTGATTTAAAAGTTTGACCCATGTCTCATCTGTTAGCATGGAGGAGGCTGGGTTTTATGACCTGTACTGCAGCCAGTCAGCAGGGGGCGCTCTTGATTATCTAACTTCCATTTTAAGGAGCTGTCACATCATGTCCTGTTAATCAGTCATACTGAACAGTTTGTGGGTCCATGTCTGTACCAAAGCTCATGCTGTATAAAATTATGCCCTCTTAAAAATCTGTAATATTATTTTATCATCATTAGAAAATTAATTATACTCATGTAGAGAGTGCGGTTTGGGTGATGGTCATTGAGACACATCTCTTTAACATCAGACTGTGGGATGGGATCCATCTGTTTTTGGTCCTCTCTCTCTTTTTTTAATACCGGGTCACAAAATGCCACTGCTATCCACAGAGGACAACACGACATGAAGTCTGATGGTATTTTATGATACAGCCAATTAAAAATAATGATCCTGGATTAACATTTCGAGCCACTCTGGGAACACCCACCACAGTGAAAATGGAAAACCTGATTAGGATTCACCCACCGCTGTCGTCTCATCTGGCCGGCTGCATAACAAAGGGTGGCAGCAGGTTTCATTGTGTGGTATTTTCTGGAACTGATGTCATTTTTCTCCCCAGCTCAACCTTTTCTGTTGGCCTGCACTTCTGTAGCCCAACCTTTCTGCTTCTGCAGCCCTGAAAGCTGCACAGCAAATAAAATAAACGCCGCCATAAACACAGACTTTTTTACAGTGTGAGGAGAGAGAGCTCAGTGGAGTTATTTACAGCAGGATACAGCCTGCATCCCAGTGAAAATTCATATTCTCACTGCAGTTCCTGGCTCGTATCTCTGCTGTTGCACTTCCTCGGTGTGCTGTCATAAAACATTTTAGCACGGAGGGTTTATGGGCTGGCTGGCTCTCTCTGCGGCCCTGGACTCTGCGGGCGCTTTATGACTGCTGCTGTCCAAAGATATGACACCAAAATACACCTGACAAACCCAGGGACTCTCTGACGGATGTCCCACTCTGCCCGATGATTGTTCCCCGCTGAAAGAGAGAATGATCCATCAACATTACACAGTTGTTGATCAATCTGAGCTTAACGTGCAGTGGTCAAATAACACAAGATGACACACAAGTGAGCAAATGAATCTGAGCGGTGTGTTTTTCTGTATTTATGCTTTTTCTGCATTTGCTCATGAACAGATGAACAAAGGCACATTTTAATAACTGAAAGATAAGAAGTGCATAAGAGCAGACTGTCTTAATTTATCGTTTTTCAATTTATTCTCTTGTTTCTCACTCAGCAGTTCTCCTGAACTAAGACTGAAAGATCTTGTTACTACATTTTGAATGTCTGCAGTCAGGAAACAGTTGTGTTGTTACTCTTCCTCTCAGAGGGTCTGTATTACATTTCATGCTCTGCATTACAATAGAAGTCTTTACAGCTGTTGAGTCAGGAAATACAGTCTGCTGTGACTTTCATTAAACTCAGATGAACATGAAGATTTTAGAAATCTCTCTGAATGCACATCTTTAGAAGTTTTCAACACTAAACCTGTAAAAATAGATTATTTTCCTAAGTTGCGTCATGTGTTTATTAAATGTAAAATTTGTGCTTATTGCTTTGTATCATATTGTAACTTTACTTGATTATCTCCATACCGCTCTGTTTGATACCATTAAGCTAAAATATTATGTCTAAAACTGTCTTATGAGAATAAATCAAAGTGAAAAATATAGGTCAGGGTAGAAAGAGGAGTTACTATTGTCAGATCTGTCATGCACTAATGATGGCTGGCTGCAGAAACACCAGAAACCACATACACACCCATTTAAAAAAGACGATATTTGCAGCAATAATAAACATGTTTACAGCCTGGTTCAGAAAACAGTTTGGGTCTGAATAGCTTACTTCTCTATCAGCACATGCTGTACCGGGGTGAATTTTTTTTATAACTCTGTATTTTTGAAGTGATTACACTTTCGAGTTTTGCCCAAATAAGGGCATGTCTGACCTGATTGACAGGCGAGCACCATGTAGCTGATAGTGAAAGGCAAAAGGCCCGCCTCTTTACCTCTCACCAGCTCGGACAATGTTAGGTTGAGTTCAGCATTTCCAATATGGCTCCCGCTGACGACTGGCTTCAAAACAGTGCTTCAGCAACAGATTGGTAACGTCACAATTATTATGTGTGATGAAGATGTGACATGCGGAGGTTCATTCATCTGGAATATATAGAACAAATTGATTATATCTCTGTGTAGCTTCTCTGAACTTTGTGACAATATCTACTCTTTATGGGATCAGGAATAAACAGGAGCTCACTGTAAGGGAAGTGAGTTAGGTGGTTGGATTATCTGGTAAATTGTGAAAACCTTTGTCTGTCCATTGATTCCAGCTACTTTGTTTGATAACGGCAGTCTAGAGTGGTGAAAATTTGCCTCTTGGGCTCTGGTGTACATACTATTTTGATGCATAATTCAGGGAGTCATTTTCATGAATAGTGCGATCCTTCTCGTCTGGTGTGAAAGCAACATTACCCTGTCGGCCCAAGCAGTGCTTTTTGTGTGACGTGGCACTTTTTGGGACATGGTTTTTGTTGCTGTTTTTTTTTTTTTTTTCTGTCATCCGCTTTCTGTACTTTTAATGTTCTGTTCTCTGGGCTTCATCTTGACAAACTTCACTGTTGTACAAAAACAGATTCAATTCTTAACTTTTTTTTAAACCAATCTATTATTTTTTGACAACTGATGAGGCATTGTGGCCAAGTGTAAAGATTTTTATTTCCCTTTTCACAGACTCATGTACATAAAAATCTATTGATGTATTCAGTTTCATTTGACTCCTCCTGATTTTACTGCCTTGTTGTGGTTTTGTTGCTCCATAAACATGAGACATGTTTGTGAATTTGTAAATAGAGCTGTAACATTTCAGACTGCTCCCCATCAACAAATCATCTATTAATTTGTGTTGTTTATTGTCAAGCACCCAGAAAATAAAACGCAATCCCTTATAGCCGCTGAGACAGACTCTGAGTTGGTGCCTATTGCTAATGAATCGTCTCTAAGTGAACATGTTCATTGCATCGTTCAGAGGCGTGGCTGCTCTCATGATACAGAGGAGTCTTCTTCTGTTCGCCTTCAGGGGCCGTCTAAAATGAAATAAATAGCCAACACGTCCTCTTTTGTTGGAGTCCTCATCACAATCTCTCCTCCTGACTCACCTTCTGCACAGACGGAAGCTGGTAATAATCCTGCTGATGGTATCTGTCTTATTACAGAGCTGCAGCTGATAAACACATCAACATGTGAGGAGTGCTGCACAGCCGCTCTGAGCTGTGCTGACTGATGTGTGTTTGTGTTCAGCTCTGTGACGGTTGGAAGTATCTTTGCTGAACAAAGTTTGTATAAAGACCCTGTGCATTTGTTAAGATGCACGATGCACACTTATACATCATAAAAAGGTCAATAATATATCCATGAGATCCTAACTTGGATACAGTTGAAGGTAAATGTGTATCTGTATTGGCATGAAGACTTTCAGAAGCATTCACCTACAACATTAATAATCCTGTTTTTCTGAATTAACAAGATGCCTGTACCTCAAAATCCAAATGGACAGTCATTCAGGTCCATTAGAGAAGAAAACATGCCATCACTGTTCAGTTTAATTCCAGTTTCTAAGTTTGAGACAATGAAAATGCCAGAGAAGAGAGCAATTCACTTTTTGCAGGTCCAACTCCAGTTCAAAGTCAAGTCACAGTCAAGCCTCTTCTGCTTTTAGTAAATACCAACAAAACTTCAAAAACATGAAGCTCAGTTGATTGAAAATAGATCAGCCATTTATTTTACATTATGTCACATGAACTTTTTCATGACTTGGGTGGCCAAACTGGGGCTTTGACATCTGTAGTGCAGGCATGAATTATGTGTGCTCAGCTTTTATTTCTCCTTTCTGCTGTCATCATTTCTATTTTGACTTCTTACATGAGGAGTATAATCCAGAAGTTCAATTATTCTGTGTAAATTATTATTATTATTATTATTATTATTATTATTATTATTATTATTATTATTATTATTATTATTATTATTATTATTATTATAATGATAATAATAATGATAATAATAATAATAACAATAATGATAATAATAATAATATCAATATTTATGTGTTTTATTATTAATAATAATATGAATCTTATTTATAGATCTTTTTAGCTTTATCTGCTTTTTAACTTAGTTTTCTACCCTTACTTATTTTATAAATTTTACTGTATTAACTTTATTATTTTTAAGTATCTTTTTATGATTTTTTATTTTAGTTTCTGTTGTTTTCTGTCTCTGTTCTTTCATGAAGCACTTTGGGCTATATGCTTGTATAAAAAAGATGCTACATAAGGTTGAGTTGAGTTGAGTTGAGTTGAGTTGAGTTGAGTTGAGTTGAGTTGAGTTGAGTTGACATGCAAATAAAGCTAGCTCACTGAAACACAGGCAATTGCCAAAATAGTTGATTATAACCTAAGTCCCACCTGTGATAAGGCAAATGGCCAATCATTGTGGTTGTCTGTGAAGGTTCATGATAATTCAAAGCTTGATCTGAGAAGGCAACTAGACTTGGTAGAGATTCTCGATTCAACTCTTCTCTGAAAGACTTGAGCTCTGGAGAGCCTTTTCTGAGGGGAGGTTAAAACCAGCTTTGAACAATCATAGTTCAGTGTTTAGAGGTGTGTCCAATCAAATTTTGCCCTACCCTGCTTCCTACAGTCTGTGTTTGATCTTTGGACAACACTCAGCAGTGGGATGCCCTAATGACGCAACTCAGGTTTTAAATGTTCCATCAGTGCAACAGGTACACCATGAGTGGACAAGGCTTGTTAATGATGATCCAAAACTTAGAATGTAACAACCAGTTGCACTAAACTGTTAAAACAGGGGTATGAAAATGTCTAGATATTTGATATGAGACATTGACCTGAAAAGTTGTGTTAAAGGAGAGACTCTGGATTAGGATCCATTTTTCCACTTTAGTCTGCAGAGTATGTTTAGTTTGTTTCTTTGTTGGTTGGTCTGAGTGAACTGATTTTATCTAACCAATCAAAATGCTCCATCCTGTCCACTCTGACTGCCTACTATCCACGGCTACAACACCAATACAACCCATAACAAATCACACTGCAGAAAGGTTAGTCACCAGACTATGTGGATTTTTTTGTATTAGGCAGTATTGTAAGCTGGGGGACTGGGACACAAAATATCTAGATTTTTTTTCCAGGATTAGTAACACACCCTTTTTGAATCCAGGAGAGCTTCTGTATCATGAACCGTCTCTTGTGAAAGTGCAAAACATTTGAAACCCAATTGAAAGAGTGAAATAGTGACATTGGTTGACCGACTGTCAGAAGGACTAACTGGTTAACCTGCATGTGAAGACTGTATTGTGTGTTTGTGGACGTCTTGGAGTCGGTGTGAATGCGAGGGTTGGCGTCAGCTGCTTGAGTGGAATTGCTCACGGTGGGACAGATAGGGAGCAGCTGTGAGTAATTGTTTCGCTCAGTCGCCGAGGCTCATCCTGGCCCTTTAGAGATAAGCTGGAGTAAATCTCCCTTGATGTCCTGGGAGAGCAGGGGAGAAGATGGAGACGGAGGAGAGCAAACACCAGGCCATGGCCAGCCTCTGTTTGAACTGCCTCTTCAAGACCCACAGCTTCAAATGACTTTCTCTGTCCAGGGAAAGGAAAGGAATAGAGAGGACGCCATTATTCTGCTCCTGCTGGTTGATGTTTCCATGGCTTTAATGCAGACGAGTTGTCTCATATTCATAAGAGTCAAAAGGGGAGACAGGGAGATGGAGAGGAGTGTCAGGGGAAAGATCTGTTGCTTATGCTCTTGTAATACACGAGTGGAGGGATACAGTGGGTGTGAACCGGCTTTTGTTAGAGAGACAAAATACAAGACACAGTACAAAAGGAGAACTGCAACACTGACACTGCCTTCTATTTCAGTAACCCCCTCCAAAAACAAGCAAACTTTGACAGGTTCAGTCTTTAGGTGAAAAGACCCAACAGGTGAAGTACATTTGAGGCTCTTTTGCCTGTCATACTATGAGTCTAGCTTTAATCAAAGTCCAGTTCAGACTTTAAGTTAAAACCTTGTCTTTTTAAACGGACTCGATGAGCTGATCAACGATTGATATCAAGGTTGTACCAGGTGTTTAAATCTGTAAGCATAATTTCTACCTCTTAACACTTTATAACAATGGTACACATTTTTTGCAAAATAATGCTTACTTTATGTTGAAGTAATGCATGACTCATGATGATTGTTCAAGATTGTGACTAAGGGCCAAAGTCCACCGGATACATGTCAGGTCTGTCTCCAAAATGTCACGGCACCGGATCTCATAGGTTTCTATTCTAGTCAATGTGTTAACTTCCACTGGATCTGCTCCGTTGCGCTCCGGCTACGTCTCTGATCTGGCAGGTTGGAACCCTCCGGATCAGATACACAAGACTTTTATTTTTGCCGGCTGCCGGAGCATGAAGCATCAATTTGCAAAGAGCAGACAGAAAGTCGGGCACCAAAACAAAATGAAAACATCCAGTTCATTTTCAAAATAAAACATCTCTGTGTTATCACCAGATTGTATTTCACTTAACTACAACAACAAACCGTCACGATGAGTGGAGCCAGGCCTGGAATCAACAGGTCAGAGGTTTTCAGAGGACTAGAAAGACAACATGGATGAGGAGAGGAGGAGGAGAATCATTAATGCAGTAATTACCGCAGGTAAACCTTGGTCACATGACTCCAGCTGTCCAGCGGTCCTGCTCTGTGCTGCATTCTTAAAGCCTAACCAGTTGGTGTTGACGGATGACAGGGCACAGAGCCAGATCCCAGCGGATTGGAGACAGACTGGACACAGATCTGGTGGAAGTCCCGGGTTAGATTAAACACGTAGTCATTACCTGAAGTCAGAGTAATTTGATTATTAGTTCATGATGAGTAACAGGAACTAATTGTGCATCCTGCATTAATTCAAACAGAAATTCATCATGAGTCATACATTACTTCAGCATGAAGTAAGCACTAATTCCCTTAAAAATTTGTACCATTATGTAAAGTGTTACCACTTTCACTTGTAATATTTACTGTAATATTCAGTTGGGGTGTGAAGGTGCACGTATTCATACTGAACCCTTTTGGTGCAGCACATTGGGTTCAGTTCCGATGCTTATCGAAACAATTCAGTGCAGAACTAAATGTAATTCAAATCTAAGGTCCCCACACTGTCTGGGACATTGTTGATTTTGTAAGGTTTTAGATGTGGTCTTAGTCTTTAGACCAACATGCCTGTTTTAGTCACATTTGAGTGTTTTATGGCCTCTATAGCTTTAGTCAACAAAAACAGAAACATTTGAGTCTAGTTTAAGTTACATTGTACCACCAATGTAATGCTGTCCCTGCTGATCTACTAGAGTAAGGAAAGTATGCACAGATAAAAGTGTGTCCCCTATGACTGTATTTTGATTATTTGGATTCAAATAAGGTATGGACACATCATACAAGGACTGTGTTGCACCTTTACGACAGTCTTTAAATGCATTTGCAGTGACAATACTGTCAGTCAGTTCACAGCCCTCTGAGTTGCATCTTTATCTTTGATTATTAACAGGTGATCAAACTTTGAAGTGTCTTACTAAATGTGTCTGACGTATCACCAAACTGGAATAAATCTGCATCAATCACTCCTCCCTCCCTGCATCAACATCAGAGTCGAGCTGGAGACACAGAACTATTAATAGTAATAGCGGTAATAGACGGCAAACGGTAAACATTGAACATATGTCCCCCAGTAAATATGAGAAAGAGGCATGAAGGCAGGGAGCTGGTACACCTGTTGCAGGGAAGTGACCAAGGTAACACTGCGCCCTTCAAACAGCTGACTCGGCCAGTGGGGAAAACTGTCATGGATTTTGAAATGTCCGTCAGTGCGCCACTATCATTTGTGTCTTGTCATTGTCTTGTTAATAAAAACAAAACATACGTTTGTCCAAATTTTATTATCAGTGACAAATTTCACCTTGTCATCCTATTTGTCATACAAAAAATGTTCATTGACGAACATTTCTCATCATAAGTTTTGTTAACTTAATTAACACTGCAAAACAGGCACATACACCACACACACAGCATGTATAGTCTGTCATGTTAACCACTCATAATACATTTTAAACATCATATGCATTCATTTAAAGTTTGTCTTTAAGAAAAGCAGAAAAAAATGATTTAGACTGCTGCTGAAAAAGTCCGGCCCTCTGATTGTCCTGGTCTTCAGATCTAGACCGGTTGAAAGAATAGTTGAATGACCCTGATTTAGGATTTCAGATCAGTGCTGGCAAGATCATCTTCTGAGAAGTTGGAGGGAATCAAATTCACTATTAGCATCCCTCACAACCCGGGAGAATCTCTTAAGATAATATTTAGAGAAATTTGACGACTTTAGACGACTCATTCAAAGTGCAATGAGCACATGTGTGTTCATATGAAAAGGCTGCATTGCATTTTTACAACGGTCCCTGACATGTGCTGAGGAGACATGCAGTCCACTGGGCTCTGAACTGCGTTGTCATCTTTGATGTGTAATGTCTGCTTTCTAACATATCCCAAACTCAAGGTTAAATTGAGGCTTTGACGCAGAGTTTTTAAAGTTTTTAGACTTTCACCCAGGTCCCATTGGTTAAAATGGAGGAGGCCATGTTCCAGCCAGTCATCAAGGTCCAGTCTGAATGTTTGGCCTCACTTTTATGAAGCTGTTATCTTGTCCAGTCTCTGCTTGACGTGAACCACGGCCCGCTCACTTCATGTACTCAGTGAGGTTGTAATGGAACACCACAGACTCTACGTTAGGAGGAAACTAAGATGTGTTTTTTCCTCATGTGTCAGGCGGTGTAATAGTAGTACATGATGTCTGGCATGTGAGTGTTTTGCATAGTCATCAGCTGTTGATGCTGAAACAGTTTCCAGCAGCTACATGAGACAGTGCTGCTGGTTCTGTGTTAAAAGACCTGGTTCTGGCCCTCATCCCGCTCTGACAGTGGTGACTCTCTGGGAGGTTGTGTTCAGGGTTCAGTGTGTGCTCTGACTCTCAGCCTGCAGCAGAGAGGAGGCTGCTTTAAACCAGCAGCAGCAGCAGTCAGTTAGCTGATTAGAGTTTCCTGCTGTCTGTGGAATGAAGAGCAGCATCACTCCAGTCTGATCACACCCCTCCATCACTGAGGGAAACATCCTTTCTCAAATACAGACCACAGGTATATAAAATCATCATCATCCGCCCTGTTTATATATTTGTTATAGTGGTACTGACTGTGTGGTGAGTCAGGTGAATCACAAATTACAGCTACCAGCTGAAATATAGTCAGATTTCAGGAACATTATGTGGAACAAAAATATAATTATAATCTGTCCCAATGTGTCATTGTTAAAGCATACAACAGCATCTCCTTACAGTTTATTGTTTCCAGTTTATCAGAAATTTAGCAAGCAACAGTTGTAGGATTATGGGGCGTTCACACAAAAATGTGAATAAAATCATCCGCATGAGTGAATAACATGTAAAGTCAAATTAAAGATGCAGATAGGTGCAATTCTGATCTTGCAGCGCTAATGATGTGAATTATTTGCGGAATAATTTGCAAAAGTTTAAAAATCATCAAATCATGATCAAATCATTCGCACCACGCCTGATCTAGCCCAATTCTCAAGTACTTTAACTGTTTCACAATTCAATGTTTACATTGTTTAATGTTCATCACTGGATAAAGTTTTAGTTTGGTCAACAAAGCAGAACAAACAGTTTAAAATGAATCTATCTTAAAATCTTGAAAACCAACCAAAACTAAAGTCATAAGGAAGTACCCTGCAAAATCTCAAAACTAGCAAGTGTTCTTGTTCTCTTATTGCCTGTAAAAATGTCTTTGTCAACTTAATATGAGTTATTCATCTGACAAGTCCAGAAAAGATCATATTTCAAGATATTACAACCCAAAATAAGAAGCGACTTGCTTCTAGGTAAAAAAAAATATCTCAATGGGGTAAGAAAAGTTCACTTGAGAAGTTCATAAAGCAAGACATTATTCTTTACAAGTAACAAGTACATGTTTCTTAACTTAAAAGTACATCTGTACGGCATATAGCCTGTTAAGTGAAGGGTGATTACTGTGTTTATTTACTATACATGTATTGACCATAATTTGCCTCTTCACCCTTTCCTGTAGAGACGAGAACCAGATCCATTAAAAAGCCAAGATATTTTAATAACAGGAAGTTTATGGCCTTATTTTGGGTAAAACACAACACAGTTTCCTCAAGATGGATGAATATGACATAACGGATGGGAAAATGTTTTAAAATAGTGGCACCGGCTGCCTGGTCTACACTGCCAGGTGTGTAAGCGACCTTGAGGAGTGAATCAGCTGCTTGACTTACAAAATGCAGGCATCAGTTTATTTTCCATGAGCAAGCATCCTAAGGCTGTATGAAAGCCTCCTTCTTAAGGTACATGTTTTGATTTTCAGATGATTATGACATACTCTGAATATACGTGACATAAAAGTGCTTGAGAGCTTTAAAACAATGGTCAATAGATAGTTTTAAAGTTTTTTTTGGGTGGTTCATGCCTTTATTGCAAGGATAGGATAATGGATATTTGGAAGCGAGGAAAGAGACTGAGGAATGACATGCAGCAAAGACCTTAGGCTGGGAACCAAGCCTTGGTTCCAAGCAGCACACTGATAGAGCTTGTTATTAAAAATAAATTCCCAGAACTCCCGATAGAGAGAATTTAAACCCTGTAGTCAAGTCCTAACAAGGCCATTGTTCTTGTTACCTCTGCTGAGATGGATCCAGAACAACTCTGCCAGAGGTCAAACATGTTCTTTATGCACCACCTGCGACTTGTTGAGTTCACAGAGTTTTCCTCCAGTTCTGCACTTAGTTGGTGATTCTCCATCAGACCTCAGCAGCCTTCCCTCTGGGTCGCCCATGTGATGAGGAGCGACAGGCGCCGGTAATGCAAAAATAATCTGCTAATCTCCACTGTAATTAAACAGATGGAATGAGGTCTTTACTGCTCGCCTCAAATAAGCCTTAAGTTCCCCCCAGCCACAGACAGAGCTGTGCATGAAGGAGCAAAGAGAGACGCTGAGGAGGGCTGCAGTGAGATCAAAGGGAGACCCTGCGTCACCACCTGTAATCTGCTCCTTTAACAAAACAAAGACTCACACCGTGAAGTCAATGTTACTCTCTTCTGTTTTAGGCATTAACTGAGAAATGTACCTTTTAACAGTGAGTTAGAGTTACATTACAAGGTTACATTTCAAGGTAAGAATGCATGTGCATATGTCATAAATAATGTGCTGAGCCACCATGACATCACCCATGGGAAGTCCAAATGAAGCCTTAACATTTTCATTGAGCTACCACCATGTTGGTTTTCTGTATCGGCTGTGTAGTACATGATCGTAATCCATATTGTTTTAGAAAATGATAGGCCAAATAATCAAAGACGAGTTACTTACATTGTAAGTTACATTAACCAAAATGTAAATCAGGAAGCTCCAACATCTTTAACTGGAGTCAAACAGGCATGGTGTCTCTCTTTGTTAGGTGATTTTTTTCTCCTGTAGGTAAAGAAAAAAGAAGAAAATAAATAAAAGAGAAAAATAGAGAGAGATTCTGAAAAGCTGCTGTCCTCTGCAGAAACCGTCCAAGCTCAGGATACTTTCACCTTTAAAGCCAATAATGACACCGACACGTCTGCAGGCAGAAAAATGGAGCATCCACATCCTGGAAGAGCCGTAACCTCAACCCCCAGAGAAAATCTATGAACTGACCCAAATACAGGAATTTAAAGGTGATGTCCTTGTACAGAAATAAAGTGCACTCTGACTCAGCTGACTGTAATTGTGGAGTGGAGTCTAAGTTCAATGTGTTATAATTGAACCAACAGGAGCAGAGCTGTTATCAAAGCAGAGCTGGTCAAAGCCTTTTTACACACTCTGTTCCTCATCAGCACCCACAACACCAGAGTCCTAGAGTGTTTACAGACACTGAAATAGATAAGTGACTTTGGATAAAGTGTAAATTGCTGCTGAATTGTGTCATTTCACGTTAATATTAGTATTAGCAATCATAAATGTGTGCACATGCTCTACTGGAAAACAATACAACACTTAATCATTTTTTCCTAATGACACAGATACTTCTGGTTTAACAATCTGAGTAAATTAACCGGGACTATTTTAGAGCCTTTGTTCCTGAAGAAGTGAAGTGCTAATGCTTTCATCTTAAACAGCATTATTGAACTGCAGATCTTGCATGCAAAGTTCCATGAGTATCATTTAATGTGAGATTACACAACAGAGCGAACAGAAATTAAAAATAGACACACCTCTTCAATATAAACCATCAGTTATCCTGTGTTTTTGTAGAATCTGTAGGTGTTGTACTAGATTTTGGGACCAGAAGTTTTTCGGTTTCTGTTTATTCAAGTAATATCGACAGATACAGTGAAGAAACATAATAGGCACAACCTGATCACATGTCCAATCCAAGGAACCGGGCAAGTTTGTCACATTTCCACTAAACCTGTTGACAATGTGACAAAAAATGTAGTTCATATGTGTCAACTTTGTTTTGGCTTTTGTTGATAGCTGGGTAATGATCAGGATAATGAATAATGAGTGGGTGGTTATGTGAATTACAATCCCTTCAGGGTGAGAAAAGACCCTGCTGTGTCCCGCTCATCCTGTTCGGTGTCTAATTTGTATAACCACCCGCTAACTATACATTATCCCTTATCTATGCAGGAAAACAGTCTGTGTGCGGAGCAGCAGAGGCAGAAGACAGGTGCCAAAAAATCTATCTGTGGTCACCTGACAACAGTTTGGTCTTTAAATTATCTCCCTACCAATAAACCTTCACACAACTGAAGCTAAAAAAATCTGCTCTTTGTCAGTCAGTGTCCCGAGTTACTTGTCAGACTGTAGACAAAAGCAAATCACAGAAAAGGCCTTAGGCCCTGTAGCTTTGACTAATTACTTAATTGCACTATTTTGTATCATGCTCTTGTGTTTTACTGGGTTTTTATTGTCATGCTATCATGATGTATTGTCATCTGTTGTTAAATATCGTTTGTTATGAACTCTGTATTGACCTGCTGAGCACGACAGATGAAATTTAGCCTTGTGACTAACTTTGGCTTATTTACATGTATGCTATGTTGAATTGTTCATTAATATGCACAATAAGATGCCGAAGTGTCCCTAGGAAAAGACACTGAACCTCATACTGCCCCCTATGTCTGTAAATATGACATGTAATGTAAAGGCACCTTAAGTGGTGAGAACGATTAGGAAGGATTAGAAGCGTTTTACCAGATGTCTTCAGATGTCCCATCAATAAAAGTAAAAAACACCCACAAAACAACTTGAAATAAAACTATATGAATAAATAAAAGAGCTGTCTTTAAAACCAAATCATTAACAGTCTGAAAACTGTTGATATACAGAATGATGAAACTTTTCTTCCAATAAAATATGAGACACAAAACTGTGATAGTGCACACTAATAAAAACAAAAGAGATTTTGAATACATGTTTAAAATTCATCATTAAAAGAGAAAAATGTATTCATCTATTAATTAGAGAAGTGAATTATCTGTTTAATTTCTGTCTTTAATGATTAATATAAATGCAAATTGAATCATTCAATTAAAAACAAATTTGAAGGTTCATCAGTTCATTAGCTTGTTAAATGAACGGCGTAAAGGTGTGTCATTGTTCGGTTAGAAAAGTCCAGGCTGTACAAACACAACATTTCAGCTCTGAGGGCAGGTAACTATACTCTGATATTAAACCTTCATAAACTGAGTCAAAGTTTCACAGTGGATCGTCTGATCACTGGAAGAAGTAAAAAGAGTGCATGCTTTTTTTCACATTTTCATTCACGTTGATGTAGTGTTAGTAGACGAAGTGTTTCTTTTCCATCTCACATTTCAAGCCTCACAAGTTGGACTTGAAGCCTAAACCATCAGACTGTAAGACAACAGTCATATCCATCACACCACAGAGCTGCCTGGCAGTGCATGCCTTTTTCGGTCTTTTCATTCCACAATGTCATTGCCGTAGTTGTTTAAAAGTGCAGCTCAACCACATTGTGACCACGGTTTCTTTTCCATCTCACAAACAAGAAGTGTTGTCCCTCCCCTTTCCGTTTTGTGAAATGTTGTTGTGTTTTCTGTAATGTCATCGTGTTTTCTATAATGTCATTGTGTTTTCTAAAATGTTGTTGTGTTTTCTATAATGTCATTGTGTTTTCTATAATGTTTTTGTGTTTTCTGTAATAATCTCTAAGTCTATACAGTCTGTGGTGCATCCATGAGAATCTAGACATTAGATGGTGAAAAGCATGTAGGTGGATGGTTCCTGTTCTACAAATCATAATTCTGCTAGTTCCACAAAAACAGTAAATGACTTGTTGTGGGTTTCATTTAGAGACTCACTGAATGAGAACAACCTGCATCTCTCAGTCATTGGATCTATTGTTAGCAGTAAATCATTGACAGAACAGCTTTGATTATACAGCACAACAAGCCAATTTCCTCCAAACACTGGTGACATCCTTGAAGAGCAGTACATCTGCTGCAGAGCTAATGCAGGACAGATGCAGGAAAAATGCCCGGGAGGGGGGTAATAACTGTGGATTAATCTGTAGCGTAAAGTCTGAGGAATTGACAAAGGTGGAGACGATGGATTTGAGGATTCTGTGTTTTTCTCTGCACGATACGAGTAAGCCAGCCTGTGTGAGAGGAAGGACAGATATGAACACAGTCAGAATCTCACCATCTATATCTGAAAACTAGCTGATAAAACCAGCTGAAAACAGCCTGGTGAGCTCTCTCTCTCTGTCTCGGTGCTCGGGAGACTAAATGAAGCCTTTGAACCTCTTCACAGCAATGGAAGCTGAATGCTCTATCAACGGGAGCACGCTGGAAACAAGCTAGCCGCCCAGGAATCCAGATAAACATATAAGAGGCGCTGGCCGTCGTCAACAGGCACATTCATGGGCAGACAATGGGGCTCTGATCAGAACAATGATTATGCAGACCCTCTGCCGTCCTGTCATTGGCAGCCCACTTTCTCCATTCCTATCATTTTAATTAATTCTGTGATATTTCCAAAGTCAGGGCTGTATAGACCCCTAATGAGAAAGCTCATCAAAAGACGCACAAGCCAGGCAATTTGAGCTGCGGCTGGCATGATATGCTGCACTCTCAGCCTCCTCCTCATCCATCCCCAATTACTTACTCTTCTTCTACATGCAGCGCTGTCCGTATGCACAAAGAGTTCTCCTGGTCACTAAGAGTACACCTGTATTTGTGTGCTTTCTTTCATTTTTATCCCCCCTCCCTTGAGGTACGTCGCTGTTTCCCTCTCTTTTTTTCTCCACTGGTTTGCTCTTGTGTACTGATAGCCATCTCATTGACTTTAATCAGCCATCCATCAATGTGACAACGCTCTAAGAATAAAGGTTTTCAGGCACTAGTTAATTAATCTGCCTGCTCCTGTCTGCCTGCACTGCTCAATCATGGAGTAAATAAAGGCAGTCAAGAATGTAATTGTTTGTTTTCTGTGCACAGTTTGGAAAAAAGGCACTTTTTCCATCTCAAGGAGCTGTGAAAGTTGCCCTTTTTCGTTTCCATTTGCCAAAGGTATCTCATAAAGCAAATGAGGCAGAGGTGTGCACAAATGTCACGTTTCAAAATAACTTGTTTTTGTACTTTCCCTCCTCAGACAGTGATACCATTATTTTGCAATAAGCAGAAACAGAAGTTAAGAAAGTTGCAGCTCTGTTCTTTCTTCTTGTTTTCTGTTGCATAAGTCAGATTATTGGTGGAATCAGCTGTAAAATCTAATCAAATCAAAGTGAAAAGAACAGATTTCACACTCATAAAAGCAGACAGCAGGAGAGCGTAATGACTATGATGCTCTTGCAGAATAATTACCACATAAGCAGAGACTCCCTCAGGAATTATTCTGCTCCATTTTATCTTTGATTGTACTATATTTTAATCAGTATTTGCAGTGAGGGAAAAGCTGTTTACACGCCTGTAGCAAAGTATTAATGTGCATCCGCTAACTCGATTATTCTAGATGCTAGAAAGCGCAAACTGGGTGCACTGTGTGATACTTCAATGAAAATGATTTGTCATTTACTCACAAATCACATCTTTTTTATGTTTTTCTAAAAAAGTCTGATTTATTGTGAGCTAATTTCAATGAGGTCTCAGAGCAGTTTGTGAACAATCTACATAAATAAGTCAACTCTGACATTCAGGGTCCTTTTTTAATGATCTTAAATGTATAGTCTAAAGCACATATAGCACAAGGTGAATCAGGGCATGTCTGACACATGTTGGTAGTTGAGCGGCACACAATCAAAGTGCTAAGAGAGGCACAGGGTATAAGAGATTGGATTAAGTCCCTTGATTTGAATTGTGTTTTGGCCGTAACATGAATCAAACCAATCAGAATCTGAGTCTCTCATCATTACCTTTAGGAGCCAGGTGCACCTGCAGGCTGGTATGTTGCCATTTAAACAGCAGATTCCACCCTTTCTACTGACATAGATGGGGTTGGAGCTGGCATATTTAACTTTGCTCCTCTCATTGTGCTCCTCCAAAATTCAGAAAACACACAGGTCATTATAGAATGCACTGTCAATGCATGAATTGATGTTATATTCTCTGGAACAACTTGTCTGCACAGCAGAGACGACCAGGGCCTTTTCAAACTGACTGACATGTACATTTATGCACAAGGCACTGCAGCATAACTTAACTCATGATATGAAACCCAGGGATGCCAAAAGTATCTGACTTGATCAAACGTAACTAACATCCTGTGTGTTTAACATCAAAGAAAGTTTGGCTGTTGATCTTTATTCAACTTATCTTTGTTGCTAGATTACACGTGCATATTAGAAACTGTTCAGTCCTCATGAATATCTGGCACTGTGGTCAATGGCACCCCGAGTTGTGTGTCAGAGTGCGTGTCTGTTTCTGTTTTTGCGACGTCTCAGGCTTCTGGGTAGGATCAATGCCGTAGCCTACGCTGTAGGTATGTGTAGCCCCCGTAACTAAACAGAGGCATGCGCACGTAGCTGACGCCTCCTTATTGAATCGATGCAGACCGCAAGCCCTGTGTTTGATCCACTCGACAGCATTGTATTTCCCGCTTCTGGAATCCAACGAGTCCTCTCTATTCGTCCCTGCAATTATTACTGTATGACAAACAGCAACATGTATCAACTTTAAATTTACACCAGAGACAGGCGGCCCAACTATCAGAGAGACCACACTGCCCTCAAGCATTTTTGCAGGATATTGGTATGCGACACGGACACATTGACGCACAAGAATGTAGCGCTCATGTCCCCGTCAGCCACTTCTGCGTAGGGTCAACGAAGATGTATGAACCAGGCTTCAGTCCTCTGTCAAATTTAAAAATTCAGTATTACTGTATCAGCATAAACACTGATATTTTAGTATCAATGGGAACGCTGCTGTGTGTCTCTGTTTGTGGGTAAAAAGCAAAGGAATGCATGTTGGGAGCACTCATGACCATCTTACTGTCTCACTGATGCACCCTTTAAATATCAGAAAAGCTCTGCACCACTGACTTCAGACCAGGTTTTCTCAAGATAGTAATGCCCCACCCTTGCACTTGACTAACCTTATTTTAAGACCAACAAACCCATGGATGCCAACATGGCGAGTTTACTTGGTATTTACAGAAACGTGGGAGCAGGGGGTAAAGAAAAAGATAGTGTGGAGTAGAAAACAATTAGCAAGCGAAAATGCTTTGCACCAGGTGTACAATGGGGCACTTTGTCTTCCACAGAACTTGGACCCAGGTCTTTGAATGCAAGTCCTTTAAATCTCTTACATCTGAGACATGGGGCAGCCATCATGTATCCATGTACTGGTAGTTAGAATCTATAGTATCTATGACTTTGGTTGTGCCAGCATTGCCAATATGGCAACCACCATCTCAAGACCAAAAACCAATGGGTGACGTCACTTCTTGCAGAAATGTTATTTTGAGGCTGGCAGGAAAAAGTCTGGGTAAGGATGGGTTGACGTGCAGCACACCCTGCAAATTTCTGCATGTTATTAGAAGTTATGTGGATGTGTGAATACAGCTTGAGAGTGTGTTTGTTGCTTTGTTAGATTGTGACATGTTGTTCAAGGATGCTCCAGACTGTTTGATGGTTTGTTTGACCAGCAGACGCAGAGAGCAGCTGCTTGAATGCAGACGTGTTTCTGTGTGGAAATCACTGATGTGTTTCAGGCAGACAAATGAAGTGTACACATGCACACACACACACACACACACACACACACACACACACACACACACACACACACACACACACACACACACCACACACACACAGAGGGTTCTGTGAACTGTAACACATGTACAGCCCCTCCCCCCAACACACACACACTCCCCACTCCCACTCTGAGTGAAATCAGCCACTGAATCAAAGGCACACAGATCTAATCAAGCAGACAAGACCAGTAATGACTTTTCAATGAGACGCATTATAAATGGGGGGTCACGGGCAAATCTAAATAAAATGGCAAAGTGTTCACATGTGAAGGTTGTTAAAAGTTCAAAGTAAACCTGGAGGCAGAGCGTGAAATCAGTCACAGTGGGGAAAATACACTTTTTCTGCTTACATTTGTTATTGTGAAGACAGAAATTATTATAAACCGAAATAATTTGCATCAATGTCCAACACTGGATACAGAAATGTTTGTGGAAATTAATCATTTTTTAACCTGAGCCCTATTTTTTAATTCTTAGAGGTCTGAAGAACTGGTAGAGACAAAGGGTTTGGATAGCATTCAACAGATTTAAGGCTGTTCTGGATACAAAGGCACCCTGTAGAAGTCGACTGAAAGTTACGGTTTGTCACTGATCGGCTCAGGTTTTTATTCTAAGAGTCGGCATTACAGAAAGGATCCCCACAGAGACAGAGCTTTTTTGTTGAAGAAGAGGACATTTTTATAGGACAGAAACCACCAAAGTTACTTAACACTATTGCAGCAGTTTTATCTTGCAGAAAGAACACAGTGGTTTCTGGTCTACTGCAGCCAATAACTAACTTACATGTTTTATGGTTTCCTTAATCCTAAACAACATGTTCTCTCTCTGCAAAACATTAGTTATCAATATACCGTTATGTCCGACAGTGGCTCTCATGGGAAACATTATAGATGGAGTAACCTCGTGAGAAATACGACACTTTATCGGGTTAGCGTTTCTATCTGTGGAATGGACAATTTTAATGAATCTGACGGTTAGGAAACCAACATGTTTTGATATAGAAAGCTGGCTTAAAGATGATTTTGAACTTCTATTTCTATGGAGCAAGCAGCATCAGCCCTTGAAGATCTGGACAGTGTCCACATAGGCGCTTTGAGTTTTATTTTGTCAGCGCTAGTTAAAAGGCCTTGATGGCTATTCTAAAGATTTAAGTTGTCTATTACCCTGAATACTATTCAGTTTTGATAGACTCCAATCGATGTTTTCGTTTTGAATCCTGTCCATTTTGAATGAACATGAATGTATACATTTTTTCAATTATTTACATATACATAGAATTTTTGGGGGAAACACACTCTGCAATATGTACACTCAATCCCTTGCACCCAAGTATTGTCCTGTTGTAGGTTATCGTATGTTTATTTGTTTGTTTCTCTCTTTTAGTTTGTGTGTCTGTCTGTGTGTGAGACCTCTTCCAGTCAGTGTTGTGTTGCTGTATGATAATTTTGTGAAATTAATAAAGAAGAAACAATATATATTTCCTAACATAATAAAACACACCCATACACACACACACACACAAAGGTATCAGTATCTTAACATGACATTAAGGTTAAGCTATCGTGATAGCTTGATCAGACAATTAACTGAACACCTGTCCTTGTCCGAGTAAACCAGCACCTGGAGAGAATCCATTTTTGACAGAAGTGTGTCAGTCTCCGCATCAGGAGGTGGTGATATGCCCTGTTACAGCTAGTTACTATGAGGCCATCTCCCAGTTGACCTTTTATGTAACATACCAAAAAAATCGATGAACAAGTTAGCAAGAGGCTAACTGGTTGTGGGTCCAACGGTGAGGCAACAGTCTTCATAGCAACGGGTGTAGCATTGATTCCTGGTCCTGCCTGGATTTGGTGTAAGTCATTCCCTCTCTCTCTCTACCAGTTTCTCTCTGTCTTCACATTTTCAGCGTCTCTCAAGCTGTCTGAGCAAAAGAGCCCCCAAAAAACTTTAAAAACACAGTAAATTGAGCAGCTGCTTTATGCGTGTTAGAATCCTGCAAGGTGCCGTTGGCCTAGCGGTCTAAGCGCAATAGTCCACATTGCAACGGTTGCAGGGTCTACTCCTGGCCTCCACCATTTTCTACATGTCTACCCCCACTCTCTACTCCCCGCACTTCCTGTCTCTCTCCAGCTTTCTTATCCAATTAAGGCAAAAATTCCCCAAACCGTAACTTTAAAAAAACTGAATGCTGACAGGTTGAGCAGGTCCCAGACGCTAAGCGGTTGGATCTCATCTCGCCATAAGGGATTCTAATTCACTGAACCACCTGTTCACTATGA
Organism: Notolabrus celidotus; assembly: GCF_009762535.1. Lineage (NCBI taxonomy): Eukaryota > Metazoa > Chordata > Actinopteri > Labriformes > Labridae > Notolabrus > Notolabrus celidotus. The sequence goes on along the minus strand of NC_048287.1, from coordinate 7,846,991 downwards.
ACATTATCTCACTCGCTACTTTACACATAAAGAAGTTGATACAAAATATTCTTCAACAAATTTTCTTGATTTAAAAATGATGTATGTCCTTGGCATCGCATTTGTTTTTAGGAATTTATGACTGTGGTTTTTGGGTTTTGGCCAATCAGAATAAAGTATTTTACACAGATGGAGAATAATGCCTTTTACTTTAACTGAAAGTAAAAACAAACAAAAAAAATAAGAGAATCAAAGTGACAAAGTGGATTTGTGACTTTCTTCCGTACAAAAGCAGCCCTAACCTTAGATTGCTCATGTTGTGTGTGGCTTAATTCAAGCCTGCATTATGAATGAGTGATTCTGATCCCTGTAAATCATCCACACACTTTCTTGATAGCTTCCAAATCAGGTGCATAGACTATTGTAACCCTGTGTAATTCAGATTAGCTCTGATAATCAATCTGTGACTAATGACATTCTGAAATGCACAACACTATAGAAATGAGAATTAACTTGTTTAGTGAACTGCATGCTTGGATACACCACAGTCTGATGCAAATAAACCTTTATTTTATCGTTTTTCTTTTCCAGAGTGGCGAATGGTGAAGAAGTAGTTTCTCTCCCTCCCCTCTCTTTGCAAACACTTTTAATTATAAAGCTCTTTGCTGCGTTGCTTTGCAGCCTCGTTCTCTCCACGGATCCGCCGGCGTCCTCAACCAGGCAGGAAATTGAAAGAAGGAGACAGACTCATCCACGACACTGACAGAGGATGAGCTGCCGACCATAATTACCCAGAGTGCTATTCAAATGGCAGCACCTCACTTTATGGACAGTTAAGAGTAGCCGTGCTCTGTAATGTGCTCTCACAGCGATGTTCCTATCCACTGGTCGTGCTCAAACACTCAGCTGCAGCTCACGCTCGATGACTGCTTAATAGGCAGCTACTTAAAGACACTACATCAGTACCTACATGCTGCACAGCTTTATTGCCCATCGTGCAGCAAGTGAATGTTCCTACAAGACTCTGCAACAAATGTATGCCCTGCACATCAGCCTCTCTTTGTCTTTAGATCCACAAAAAAAAAAAATGCAGATCACAAATATCTGCCAGTATGTCGCTCAGATATAGAATAAGATTATCTAAATGCAAAGACAAACATTTTTCTCAAGATGTCTTGACTTCTCCGTTGCTCTGAGGTCCAGTTCTGATCCCTGTTGTAGGCTCTCTCTGTGGTGGACAAGTGTCAGCATGGGCACCCTGACCGGTCTGCAGCTGCAGCTGCACAGCCCCATGCACCCGAAACTGTGATCCCCGTGTGTTCTGACACCTTTCTGTCAGAACCAGCATTAACCACCCACATGTATCAATCACTGTCATTAGGTCACTAGTTTCCCTTCCTTGCACAACTTTTGGTGAGTACTGACTCTTGTGTGAGGTTGTGTTAGAGGTCGCTCTGACCCATTCCTCTTACCATCACAGTTTGGGCCTTGCTATCTAACGCCAGCATCAGACTGGATGGCTGTGTTGTCTCTCCAACAAGCTTTATTCAAAATAATACCATAAAATATTGATTATTAAAATCCCAGAAGCCATTAGAATCGATTATTTGGCATGCAATCTACTATGAATTATCAATGGAAGTAAATAGAATATACATATGATTCAGTCATCAATAAAAGGTCATTTACAATATTTATACCGGAGACGTTTGGGGGTCAAGCTTTCAGAAACTGGTCTTAGTTATATTAGAATCAGGTCCTTGATTCACACACTTACAGTGACAGAGAGAGAGAGTAGGGTGGTATGAATGGGAGATCAAAGAAGAGATATATGTCCTGTAACCTGATACTATTTAATAATTAATACAGCTTACCTGCAGTCAACATGATTTTGAACATGTTTCATCATGTTTAGTTCAGCAGAACTCAAAGAAAGACCTGTGCATGTGACTTTCTTTACCAAATAACTGTCCTGGATGACACCTCAGAGTAAAAGCATTGTTTTAAAACAGAGTCTCCACAGAAAGAACAGATTGAGCTTTTGCTTCGAAAAGCATAACGAAGTGCCATCCCGGTATATTATTCATGTCTGTAACATAAATATAGGTGATAAAGAGCCAATACAGACGGCAGCTTATCATTGTTCAGTGTATTCGGGCAATTTCTGCAGGGCAAAATCAACAAGCTCTCGTTCTTACATTTTTGGCACATGATCCAACGTGAGACACGCTGCTCATGGCCCCAGTATGACCGGCCTGACCTGTTGACATGCACGTCAAAGTAAAAGTCAAGCCAATAAGTGCCGCTGTGAAGTTACCAGTCCTGTAACAAAATTAAAAACGCCAGATTCTGACAGAAAAGGAATGCACCAAATGCATGAAGTGGTGGAGCTAGGGCTTTGTTTTGGCAGAGAGAAACGGACTGTCAATCAAATGTCATTCTGATGTGTCCTTTCAAAATAGAAGCAAAAAAAATTTTTGTAGTGATAATTGTGGATATTTTCAATCTGAGATTATCAACAAAATCCCAGTTTCCACTCAGTTTTATTTCAAACTGGAACACTTTTCAGTGGAAACTGGGATTATGTTCATAATCTCACTTTGAATTTATCCAAAATCATTTTAATAAGCTAAATTTCCAATGGTTTTCATTTTGAAATTCCAAATCAGACCTAGCTGTGATTGGCAGGGAAAACATTTTGAGGTGTTCTCCTATCAGTCTGAATCAAAATACTTTTGTGGAAACAGGGTTGTTAATGTCAAATAAATATTAATTCCCTGACTGTTCCACAGTTTAATTTTACAGACGTCTTTAATTTTGAAATTCCTTAAACTACTCACTTTATCACTTCCAGATCACTTCCGGTATTTGGTACATTTCTTTTCGGGTAGAATATGGCGTTTGGAAATTTGTTTCGGAACTAGTAAAAATGTTCCATCACTTGTAAATTTGTCTCACCTCTTGTGTTTCTGATTGTATAATTGTTTCATTAAATGTAAATTTGTTTTGTTCTTGGTAAAAGTGTTTTGCTAATGTAATTTTGTTTTATAAAATGCAAAAATGTTTTCCAAAATGTAAATTTGTTCCCAACTTTGGAAAAGCGTTTCATCCTTTGTAAATTTGCATTGCACTTCTCAGCCACCGCAATGAAGAAAGTATTCATGTTGTTCATGTGACCTGTCAGTGGTCATTATGTTACGGCTGATCAGTGTGTGTTTCTCTTCATGTTGTCTTCTGTTTGATCTTGATTGTGTCTTATTTTATGTGGATCAAGTAGGACCAAGCAGGACTCATTGGGGCTGTGATAATAACCGATTGGGGTCCATTATAAATATGATAAATGGATGAAGTTGGCTAACTTGTTTTAATTTAATCACAGGCATACCTAAGCCAAAGATTGCAGGATCAGAGAATAAGAGAGATTCAGAGTGTGGGAAAGAGGACTTTGCTCTTGTTTGTTGAAATATGCTCATTCAGTTTGAGGCTAAAAGATGACTGAACATTAGCATATAGCTCTCAAATAAAATCTACTATATCTGTTTAAAAAACAAAGACTGTGTGAAAAGATGGTTCACATGCCAGCTCTGCAAAGGTGAAACAAAAAAAATCTAGTGCTCCTCCGACTGACTACTGAAGGCCTCCTGCCTCCTACATGTTAGCTGAAGGGTTGAGACCTGACATCTCTACATCTTCAGGACAAACAGAAAACAGGTTTGGATGAGAGAGAGCGACTCAAACCTCCTTCTGCTGCACCGTCACTCAAGGTCAGTATGGAGGCTCAGAAAAGACAGATTCCTCCCCAGGTGTGATAAGCCTTGGGGCAGGCGCACATATTTCAGATGTTCTCTGATGATAATCTGCGACACTCTACGGTGGCCTGGAGGGAAGTGATTAAAGCACTTTGTCTTCAGTCATACTCACCTCGTCCAATCGTGGTCTCTGATCTCTATCTGAACCTGGCTGCTGTTTGCCGAGACAATGCAGAGCACATCCCTCTGTGTGTCTCCATCTCTGCACTGCAGGTTATTCTAAACACTGAAGACAAATCAAGTATCTGAGAGACAAAATAAGAAGAAGTTAGAATTTAATGAGACAGACTTCTGGTTGAACTTGCTCCTGAGCAGAGAGATACTGGAGCTCTGTGGCCTTTATTTTATTACATCTATAAGTTACATATTTAACAGATACTGGACTTAAAATGTATTCTCAAGTTATATCGATGCTTAACTTTAGCTTCCTTCTGTGTGTCATTTTAGAAAGGCATTATCTAAAACTGTCACTGTCACAGAGAAACTAAGTCAGATCTTAATTCCATATGATCGTAGTGTTTAATATGCAGACTGTCTAGACAGGATGGCTACAAAAATTACTTTTTCTTTTTTATTAGGGCCCGAGCATGGACAAGGTCGGCGAAGGCCCTATTGGAACCCTATGGATTTTTATTAGGGCCTGAGCACCAAATGAGCCAAACATAACAGTAATAGCTATTTAAGAACTGCTGTAATCAAAAATCTTACCTACTCTGCCTCATCACTTTCAAGAGATATGCTGTTAAAACAACAAAGAATCCCCTCGTGATCATGGAAATAAGTGGGCCACACCTCATACCTCATACTGTGTTGTTTTCACATACACATTGTCAATAAGTGTGCCTCTGTCTTTGGTGGGTTGAGTCACTAGTTGAACAAACCCCCTCTCTGCTTGTAATTTGAAGACTGATGAAGACTTCAAAATGTCATCATTGAAATATATTATCTGTTTATATGTGAATCAAATAATGAAGCTTTCTGTCACATTTAAAGGCAAAAACAAAAGTAAAGGACTCTGATAAACATAAAAACAAGAGATTAACAAAAACTATAAGAAAGTCCAAATCCAACTGAGAGACTGGAGAAGGCAGGGGGGAGAGACACAGGTAGACTCAATACACTGAGGAAAGGAGGGAGGAAACAGAGAAGCTGAATACACACAGGATAACCAACACAGGTGTGACACAAGACACAGGTGAAACTAATTAAGAGTGAATAACATAAGGGCAGGAAGTGAAAATAAAAACAAGTAGTCCAAAATAAAAGAGGAAATAGATGTTGACAAATGTTGAATTGTAGGTATATTTAAACATGTCTCTGTCCTCAGGTGGTCACACTGGAAGGATGGTGGGAGTTCATGTTTTATGTGATGGATTCCCATTCTCTCTGGAATGTGCAACTTGCTGGCACTGTGACAATCACAGATATTTTCAACAAGTTGAAGTGATTGGTGACGGTGATGTTCTTGAGAAATGAAACTGTTTTCCGCTGTTGATCACAAGCAATGTCATTCCCTACCTCTGTCCCTATGCTTTTATGCGTGCTTGCAGCTGCCCAAATAACTCTCGGTTGTTGAATTTCCTCGCGAGGACTTCATATCTGCACGTGTGAAATATTATTATCTGCTCTTTATATGTTTTTACGAGGTAGTACGTTATGACATAAATCCAATGCCATATTCTTTTTAAGGAGAAAGGTTAACCTACAAAGAATAAGGCTTAACTCAAGCTTCTGAAAAATGTGGCCTCCTTCTGTTTATTTTTGCTGTTTCAGAATCCAAGGAGAGGTCACTGCTTACACTTGGCTTTGTTGCATCTGGGATCTCTACTTGAAAACCAGGGTATTCCATGTAGTACCTTTCTAAGGGCATAGGAGATCAAATGCTTCCTGCAGAGGTACAAAGCATCACATGGGTTTGAACTCTTCTCAGGGGAGTGGGGTTGATTTGAAATGATAAAAATATCAAAGTTTGAGGTGAGAGACGAGCAGAGAGAAGAAGAACACTCAAACAGGAAAGTGAGTTACTGCTCAGAGATGGACTTTTTAAAAACAGCTCACATACAGATTAATGTCAGGTGACTGAAACATCTGATGAAAGAGCGGGACAATGTACATCATTCACCACACTGACAGGATGGAAACAAATCTAAACATTAGTTCTGTTGTTACTAAAAATGAAGGCACGCTGATGTGATGGGTGTTGAAACATTAGCTTGGATGCACTCAAATTGGCTGCAAGAAAATAATTAGAATTCCTATAAAGATGCATTAGCTTAATGTTCTACATTGTCAAAAGTTTTAGTGGGAATGGTTCAAACTTCATTAAACTGATTACTTTTGTTCTGAAAACCTTAGTCAATGAGGGGAATTTAGCTCTGAGGAACAGAATCTGAGCAGCTGTGGAACTTATCAATCAAACTGATTAATGATCCTCGATACGAGATTAAAAGATTGATATTAACATTATTTATTATCCAGCTGTGTCAAATACTTAATTCTGATAAATCAAAATAACAATTAAAGTGTAATGATAACATCTTATTTTTAAAAAAGTGCTAAAGACAATCTGATCAATTCACATCACACTGCATCAAATCAAAGCAAGTCAAAACAAATCAATCAGTTAATCTCCAATGAAAAGAAATTTATCAAATAAAATAAAACAATAAAATCAAATAAAAGTAAATCACAATAAACAAGATAAAACCCAAGCAAGTCAAAACAAATCAATCAGTTTAACTTCAATCAAAAAATATGATTACATGAAAAAATAATGTGAAATAAAAGTAAATCAAAATAAATCAAATAAAACCGAATCAAAAACAAATAATTTAATTAAAACAAATCATGTTAAAACAAATCAATCAATTACACTCTAATTAAAACAAATCAGTCAAATAAAATGAAATAGATCAAAACAAATAAAATCAAAGCTTGTCAAATCAAATTAATAGTTAAAATAAAAAATGTAAACCAATCAAATCAGCTAGATTAAATTGAATCAAACTAAAATAGACCAATTCTGATCAAATCAGATCAGGTTACACAAAGGAGTCCGGTACTTTCTACCTCTACCTCTGCCTGTTTACACTGTGGCAGAAACAGACATTTTTGAATGCACCAGTAAACAACAAGCCGGACATTTTCAATATAACTTTGAATACACGGTGCCAAGCTAGCACAGTGTAACAACCTTTCTAAAATCCATTATTGAGGACCTTTGTTTTTGTAACGAACTCGAGGCAAACTCAGGACTGAAATGTTATGTGGGCTTTGCAGGCACACTGGTTATCACAAAGATTTGGTTGTTGTAATGCATTTATATTTTGGTGTTGTCCAGTTGTCAAGTTATATAGAAGCAGGAATCTGAGGAGTTGTTATCAGTTTGATCCTTTCTCATTAGCAGCAGCCAACATGAATCACATGGTTGTACTAAATTTGGGAATATGAGGCTTTTAAATACACCCAAAAAATGACCCTACTATAAACAAAAATACCAATGTTGCGCTACATTTCTACCACATACAATATTAACCTATTAAAATGTCTTTATTGGCTTCAAAAAATAGCAGAAAAACTAGAAAGTGCCCAAAGTTCAGATAACTTCTGCAGCCTTCAGGAATATTCTGTTCTTTTTTATTTTCTCAGAATTATTTCAGTCAGTAGTTTAGTGATAATTTATTGACTTTCTTAACTAGGAGTGTGAAGCATTTGAAAATAATCCTTAAATACATAATAGTAAGCTACAATATTAATGAAGGCAGTCACTTTCTGTTAAATAGTTTAAATGATTATTGTTGAAGACCCATTGCAATCAGCATGTCTGCACAAAGCTGCTTATTGATATCATGAGTTAATATTTATGAAACATTTGAACTGATCTGTGCTGAATTTCTTTCAACCTCTCTTTAAAAAGCAAATGCCTTCAGTGATTTTTTTTTCTCTTCTCCTTTGGCAAACGCTTTATCTCCAGCACTCAACATGAACAGCTGTTTGCTTCATGTGGCTGCCATGATGGCTGTTTGGAATGAGCAATAAAAAACGGAGCTGGAAGGTAAAATAACAATATCCAAACAAAGTGTCCTACTGGTGCACATGTGGCATTAAGTTAGTGAGTCCTTAATGTCACAGCGTGCTCTGACAATATGTAAAAGTTCAAATAGCGCTCAGTTCAATTGGCCCTGGAAGCTAAGTGCCGCGCTCTGCTCTCTCTGCTGGTGAGCTTCTGGTAATTGATCTGGCAGCACCACTAACCATCTGGGCCCCAGTCTCCTCAAACACAGCAGTAAAAGACTGCGCCTGCACTCACTTAGATCTGTTTGGACGGGCTGGATGGATCTGCACGGTCAGTAGGCACAGAACCAGACTGAAGGCTGCATTTCTCAGAAGAGCCACATCTTCCCTGGTAAACAGTAAAGAAAACAACATGGTTATACACAACTGCCTGTAGGAGAGAGAACCCCTTACTTTACTTCCACCTTTCATGTGTAAAATACAAACAATTTACAGAGAAACATTTTCCGTATTAATGGTTATGCCCTAGCTGTGTTAAATACCTGATTCTGATTGGTCGAAACCCAATAACAGCAGTGATCTAGTGGCACAAGAAACAACCTGATCACACGTCATATTAAATCAATCCAGTTAAGTCTGTCTCAATCGCTCTGCCTGTTGACACTGTGGTAAAAATGTAAGTGTGGTCTCAGGCTGGTCCTGGGAGAGGGGAAATAATGACAGTTAGCGGGCACAGATGCGAGAGCAGCCTGAGGAGCTACTGGACCTCAACCATCTCTGATAGAGAGAAGTGGAGCAACATCCTGTCCTGTAATCCAGACAACAACAGCAGAGCTGAAGAGAGCATCTCTAAGCTGCTGAGCTCTACAAAGTCACTGAAACCAGAAGAGGTAGAGATAATAACAACAAGGTTCAAGCTGAGACATTTGACTGGTTTATGTTTTAAGGTGAGTCAGTCAACTTTATTTATACAGCACAATTAAATTAAAGAACTAAATTAAAGTGCTTACAAGTTAAAAAGTTAAAGTACATGAAGACAAGAATAAACAACACAACATATTTATATAAGGTTTGTAGCCGAGTTTTAGGCACAACCAGGACCAACTGGTGGTTTGACCTCAGTGCTCAATATGGATTATGAATGTGAAGAAGATCAGCCAAGTAAGATGGTACCAATCCATTAAGGGCCTTGTACGCTAACAGTGCAATTTCAAAATCAATCCTGTGACTGACTGGAAGCCAATGAAGAGCACGCAGCACAGCTGTGATGTGCTCCCTCTTTTCTTACCAGTCAGGAGGCGAGCAGCAGCGTTTTGAGCAAGATGCAGGCACTGAATGGACGACATGTCTGGGCCCACATACAAGAAACTACAATAATCAAGCCTAGAAGTAATAAAGTAATAAAGTAATACATAAATCATCTTTAAATCAGTATTTTGTGTCATCTTGTTGGTCTTCAGTTGGTAGACAGGTAGTAAGCAACATAATGTATGGTGAACAGGTGGTTGTGCAAATTTGAATCCCTTCTGAGAACACAATGAGAACACAGAAGAATCAGAGCTCAAAAATATAAGAATTTAACAACATATGGACCAAAACAACAAGAACCCAACAACGTATACCGAGACCCAGAAAAGAAAATAAGACGAGTGCACACACAACACACCTTTCACTTTGAAATCTGATGTGTGACTGGAAATTATATACAATTACTTCTTCTTATCACTGTCAGCAACAGTAGAAACAGAGATCAGGCAACTTGAGGCGAGCTGTTATGGGTTTAAAGCAGAGAAACTCTGCTCAATGTGAGATATGTCAATCATCCCACACATGAACTGAACCATATTATGATCTGTTTACATCTGACAAACTGAAGATAAAACAACATTAGACGTCTTTGTTCTGAACACTTTGACATTTGTCACAGTCACTCTGGATTCTGATGGCAGGTTTCAAAACAACATTTCATACTAAGAGTACCAGGAGTAGTTATTTCAACGACTTTTGAGCCAAAAGAGAAATGTTTAATTTCTCAACACTCCTCTTTGTGCTGCTTAAAAACACCATTTTGACGGCGCTCTCCTTTAAATTAATATTTTTTACTGAGAAGATAACAGCCACCTTTCCCCGTGCTGTAGTGATGTGCATTAAAATGTTCCTTTATGCTTTAAAACTTGTTGCTTTTACAGTTTTCTAGTTCACAGAGCAGCTTTTTACAGGCCTTGGGTTCATAACTCTGCTTTCATTGCATCCGAATGAGGTACATTTAAAAGCCTCTTTTAACACTGTCAAAAAAAATGCTTTGTTGACACTGATTCAAAACCTTAATTTTAGATGAGCTTTTGTTTATGAAGACATATTTTATGGGACTCTAAGGATAGTCATCCTTACACAGTAAACTACGCTGCTTTGTACAGTGTTTTAGTTTAAAATTGAGCTCAGCATTAGTTTGGGCATGTCAGCTGATTACCTTTTACACACTCAATTGGCAAATAGGCATTCCATTTAAACTGCTTTAGTCTTCCTATGCTTCCAGCTTCATACACAATGCATACCCTTTGCAATCCTAAATCCTACACCCCAGCTCCACCTTTTTATGCTGAATATGTGTTATGACTGATGCCTTCTCTTTTCTGTAACGTGGATTCTTTGCTGTTGCTCTCCCTGCCTTGGTTTTTCATGTGTGTACAGGAAGGGGGAGGTGTGCTCTCCCCACCTCAGGCTTAGGCATTCCAGGTATGCAGGCAGCAGGGCAGGGAGCGCTCGGAATTCAGAGATGCTACTAAGAGTTATCTTGGCTGGACTGGACTTCTGCTAAAATCAACAGCCATTTTAATTTTCCATTTTTGAGTCTAGAGCTTCTGCTTTCCTTATAGCTTTTTATCCTAAAGCAAGGGTTGGTAGTCACGGAAAACTAGCATGAATTGGAATGTAGCATTTCCTCGGGACTCAGAGGGAGTGCTACAAAGCTACTGGGAAAGGTAGTTTATCTAAAGTTATATATTTGTACTTCTGTTAGCACTGCTTTTGTCCAGAATCAGGAGAATAAAATACTGTAGTTAACGTAAAATACCTTTGACACAACCATAACCTTTTGTAATGCAAACACAACTTCCTCATGTGGTACACAGTGTATAAAAATGTCTTCTATTTGTAAGAACGCTGGACCTACAATGGAGCTAGTTGACAAAAGACTTACATGTTTCAAAGATATAAAAAATCCAGGGGAGGGAAATTTTACATTTCAATAAATACACTATAAAATGTTGAGGTGAAGACTAAGGTCAGGAACCCAGTCCAGCAGCTGGGTAAATATGTTGACACAGAAGTGGAAAAATCAGTTTAATGTATCTGCTCTGGTGTAAAATTTTCTCTAGATTTGACCATTTAATGATACGCACTGTACCAAAGATGCACCTCAGAGAGAATCCCTGCAAACAGCCTGATATCAGCTGTGGGTGTCCTCTCTCTGAGATGTCCGCTCGCGTTTGAGGAGTTGAGCAGGCTGGAAATGGCAGCAGGGGAGTGGAGGCTGTCTGCTTGAATCTGCAGCAGGCTCACACACTCTGCAGCGGCCCGGTTAAGGGTGGCCGGCCTGACCGAATGAAAGGTAATCTCAGATATCACTTTCAATCGGCCTGCAGTGTGTGCGATGTAGAGCGGCTGCATGGAGCCTTCTCACTGGATTAGGATGGTGTTCTCCTCCGAGGAGAAGTGACAGAGGAGGAGTCAATCTGCAGGGAAACCTCACCTTCTGTCTCGTCTATCTGTGCCTCTCACCGTCTGCCACTAACACGGTTTTCTACTTCTGTGAAATGTCACCGGCAGCCCATTACAGCTTTGCATACATTTCTGTCACTCTTACTTTGCTTAACTCAAAGGAAAGCCACAGTTTATTGCACATTAGGTTTTATTTTCTTAGCTCTGCCCAACAAAGTACCTAACAGAAGTAAATGTTAAAACTAGCATCAACCCCTGCTGTGTAAAAATTAATGCTGCGCTGGCTTCAAGTGTCCACTTGGGGCTGTCTGCAAAGGACAAGGAGACCAATTTAGGTCCCATAAACCAATGCCGTTTTTACAGCATAATGCATATGTTAACAGCTTGGTAATTTTTTTTATAACATGTCCATTTTTATCATATTGAGGCTAAGAGTCACGCATGATTATTAGGGGTGCAACAATACGTGTATCTGTATCAAACTGTTCGATACAGTGGTCATGGTTTGGTATGCCCTATGAACCGAACAATACGCAATTTTATATTTATTTGATGAACTTCTGACGAGGCGCTCTGTGCTGAAAGTTCAGTGGATCTGCACTCGACTCCTCCGGGCTGCATTGTCGAGCGCAGGTCCACTGAACTGCGCGCTCCTCCCACATTCATTCAGTCCAAGATGGTCCCATTTGTTTTAACTGTGCTTCATATGGAAATATATATTTCACCATATGACGGTCTGCTGGGTTCATATGTTCACGTATGTGTGTGTGAGCATGCGCCCGCACGAGAGGGAAGCACGAGTTGTTCCGTTGCCCTGTAGTAATGCTAGACTAGGTGTTATGTTTTTAAAGTGCGTATATGCATTACTTGTGGTCTTACACTGCATGCTGTGTAAGACCTCAGCCTGATGCCGGACAGTGTTTTCCCTGCCGTTATATCGGGGGGGGGGTCAAAGCAGAAGTGGTTCAAGGTTACCTCTCTCAAGGTCTATACCTTGTTCTTTTATTTAACAGACTAAATAGCATGATGTTATTTATCTTATTTACATGACGGGATGTCATTTCTGTCTCTACATGGTCGCACGTTCACAATTCTCCTCTGCTCTCTGTATTGCGCACAGCAGATGTGCACGCAGACAGAAACACATACACTCACACACACAAACACACATACACACACACATACAACCCCCCGGCACAGCAGAACATGTCAGGTATAGCTGCCCCTGATACATTTAATTTAATTTAAGAACTGTGCTTTTGAGCTGAAACCAATGTTAGTAATTACAATAAACTACAAGTAAAAAAGGCATGGATCTTTCTCTCTTCTGTATCAAAAAAGTATTGACCCAGGACAAAAAGGTATCGAACTGAACCGTGAATTTTGTGTATCGTTGCACCCCTAATGATTATGTATAATCAGGGTTTCTCGATTAGCCGGAAGTTAGGTTGAGTAAGCATTTCCAACATGGCAACTGCCCACTTTGGGCTTCTCAAAGCCTCTTCAGGCACCAAAGGGTGATGTCACTGAGACTGAGAGTCTGAGTCACAAAGCAGGCGCAAAGAGCAAAGTGCTCTCCAAACTGTACTGCAGAGCAGATAGTATTTCTGTGGGCAAGTGCAGTTTGCATTGACATGAGACATTATGCATTGATTTGTGGCTAAACTAGCCTCTTTCTATGCAAATGAACCTTGTTGTAAAAAAAAAACACCGACATCGAAATCCTCAAGGGAAATTTTGATTGTCTGCTGGGAGCTGGTGATTATCGCACTGCAGTATTTATAAGGGATGTTACGCTCAAACTTTCCATGATCATGACAACAACTCCATCTCTGAATGACCTGAAATTATACATCCGTACTTTAAGTCTGCTGATATAACTGTGACTGTATCCATATTTCTACAAACAAGCAGTAGCTGTCCATGGCTCAACCCCATAACTTAAGGCAAGCACACTTACAGGGCACTGGGAGTGCCATCGGTCTGTGATTTGTGTTGTACAGAGACCTCTCTTGACTAAACAACTGTTATTTAGTCAACAAAATAACAACAGTGTTGATTCTTGCATGTTGTGTGTGAGCTCTGTGAGGCCATATTAAAATACTGCAACAATATGACGAACCTAAGCAACCATTTGAGTGGACACCACACTGATGCTTTACAAACTGTGATCAAAGCTCTGTGTCTGCACAGAGGATAACAGAGGCTGTGGAGATCGTCATCTGTACAGTGTCATCAAGGATGAGGGCTTTGAGAAGATAGAACCACGCCACGTCACACCAACATGAAAACACATAACAGAAGTTGCCTTTCCGAAGCTGTACGCAGAGACGAAGGAAGCAGACGTTTGGTCGTTTAAGCCAGCAGAGAGAGAGGTACTTAGTGTGATGGTTGGATCTCCAAAGCACGGACCCGTAACTGTGCTTTTAGTATATACAGTACTTTACAGTTGTAGGAGCTGTGACCACTAACGCCCTTTTTTGTGCTGGCAGCACCAATTTTCTATTTGAACCCCATGTGATTCAGCACTCAGCTTATCTATATTGCAGCACTCTCAGTTGACTCTCATCAATGTCACTTCTTGATTGACCAATCAAAATCAAGAATGGAAACGTCTTCTGATATCAGCTTTGACAACAACAATGGTGGAGGTCAACACTGAGGAGAAAACTTATCACATTTATTTTGTCAAGTGTTTTGTTGTGCTTAGAGCTGCTGCTAATGCCATGACATGATTTATATCAATAGTTTCTTATAGTTTCTGGATGAAAGCCCGTAGAATGAGAGCATTTTAAAACAGACCCAATGGTCACTTCCTAGGAAATGGAAGGGCTTTGGAAGCGCTCCAAAATTGAGGTCTTGGGCACTCCCAGGGCAAAAAACAGCATTATAGTGGACACAGCACCTTATTCCAAATAATGCACAAGTTGTTATATAAAAATGTAACTGTGCGAACACAACACCCAGCTCTACCTGTGACTATGAACCATAATAGAGAAGTTAAAGCTCTTTAATGTACAGGAGCTGCAGATTCTGGCAGTAATTCACAATACAAGTTTATATACTACACATGATCTTCTGATAGATTGCCCATGATCAAATTGTTGATTTTAGCCACTTTATTTATATATTTAATAGCACTGCACCTTTGCCATGAGGAGGGTTATAGATGTAGGGGAATGAAAACGGTGTGTAAGCATTTGTTTCCATCAAAAAGCAGACCACAGTCAAACAGAGCGGCACTATTTCAGTCTGCTCTGTGTCTGAGCAATACATCTCACAGCTCAGGCTTTATCTGAAGCAGCAGCAGCCGCAGCGTGGCCTCTGCTGGTGAGGCAATCTTCATCCCAGTCAAGGTCAACCTGCAGATGTAGAGGATTCACTCCACCTCTTAGAAAGTACGGAACAAATTCACAGATGCTGACTCATTAACCCTGCCTCCCAAAGATGAAGAAGAAGAAGAAGCGAGATGAGAGGAGGACGGAGGAGGAGAATCAATCTAGCGTTGGTCGTCTGCAGGCAGTCATGGATTCGAGCGACTCGCAGCCTTGTCTCTCATCTCAGAGTGACAGCGCAGAGTAATGACTGGTAATGCTTCACTGTGATTACACAACGTCATTTTTCTTCTCCCCGCATTCACACTCCCCAGGAATGTTTTATCTGAGCGCTACAGCAACCTGTGTGTGTGTGAGTGTGTGATGGAGTAAGCAAGCAGGTGAATGAGTGAGGGAGTGAGTGAGTAAGACAGGAGGTGAGAGAGGAGTAAAGGAAGAGGAGGCAGAGGGAGCAGGGCAGTTTATCTCCACTGGCAGTGTGTTGGTGCTCCTGCAACACTGCAAAACTAAATTGGTGTCATGTCTGTTTTACTTTCAGAGGACGCTGTCAGAAACTTTCTCCCCGTAAATAGTCTTCATTTATACCCCTACTTCTATATCGAGTGCTCTTTCAATTTTCAATACGTTCACACACACACAAACACACACACACACAAACACTTCCACCAGGGGCAGTGAGTCACCAGACAGGCTGCTAGTCTGACCATGAGGAAGACTTTGGTCTCATGTGTATTGTCAAATTGATAGAATAGGACTAAGACGTTGAAGTGTCCTGTATCCACTGAAAGGGAACTAACTGTCCGTCTACCCCTGTAACAATGATTCTTATGTAGGATGGCGTTTTAGTCTCAGGTTTTCCAAAGACATAGACGACCAAATCTGAGCGACACCTGAATAAAACAACAGATGGAGTTAGGGTGTGACTTTGCAGAGTTGTGACTGAAAATAGTTTTCACTAACTGGGGTTGTTTGGGTCAAGCTTATTTGCTTATTTCTGTTCAGGTTTTAACATGTAATGCACCAGCCGAGATTTGTCTTGCTGCCATTGTACTAAACTATGGTGGCCCTGAAGGTCAAATGATGCAAAAAACATTCCAATGAGCACCAGTATTAAAACACTAAATGCTAAAATATTTAATGAACCATTAAGATATTTCAAAAGATGCAAAAACAGTTCATCAAATGCAAAAAATGTTCTTGAAATGGAAAAAAAAATATCAATACAAAAATATTTGATTTAATGCCAAAATATTCCATTAACTGCAAAAATATTTCAATAAACTGAAAAATTCACAGAACTTGAAAATAATTTTGGCCAATCAAAAAAGTTTCACCAAACACAAAAATATGTGTTTGAATAAAGCACCAAAATAAGCTGCCAATTACAAATATATTTAAAAATTACTTCATAAAATGCAAAGAAAAATCAGATACTAATATTTAATGAAATGCAATATTATCATGAAACCACTAAATGATTTCATGGCAGTAAAAAATCACAAAATATTTGACTGAATGCAAATAAATACAATCAAAATGCATCAATATTTATTGTCGAACAAAAATGATGAACAAAACTTAAAAAGATTACATTAAAGGGACTATGAAGAGTTTTTAACCAGCTGAGAAACAGACTGAAACTGATACTAATGCCTCTTTATGATCTTCAAAAGCAAACAAGATCATGAACAATAACACTGATACCTTCTTTGTTGTTATTTTTAATGCCTTAAACTGCTCTGAGGGGGGTAGGTGTGAGACCTGATGGTGGATATCTCGCTTCACCCTTTTTTGGCTGTTTTTATGGCAAAAAAATCACAATGTGTGATATATCTGACTGTTAAAAGACAGCAGGATGAGGTTTTAGTTGAAAACACTACTTTTGCATGTACAGAACAAGAGATAAGAGGTATCACTTTGTCCACAAGGGCATGCCAAAATCCATATAAAGCAAAAGTTCCTCACAGCAGCTTTAAACAAAAGCATTTCACTAAATGCTAAAACATTTGATCAAAACAAAAATTATACAAAAAGCAATAACACAGAGACAATTATTTTTTGAATTTTTAAAAAAATCCACATTTTTTAAAATGTTTTGTTATTAGGGATATGTTTTCATGTTCATGAAATGTCCGTGCAATTTACCCTTAGGGCCACCATACTGAGTAACCTTTCTACAAAGCGTGAAGACAGACAGACTTTTGGAAGGTTTTCCTTTGTGTGTCATGTGGATGTATTAGGTCACATGACTTGATTGTCAAGGTAGTGACTGTAAATCACTTTAACAATTTCAGTGATGTTATTTTCTCCTTGCGAGCCACCTACTGCTAAGATTACTCTTGTTCGGATAAAGGTCAACGTCAGACTCCTAGAGACTGACGACCCTGAGCACAGACAAAAAGGATCAAAACCTCATCATTAGATTATGACTACAGAATCAGAACATAACCAGGTCTTATTTTACCAATCCAGGGGATCACTGGATTGAAACACTCTTAATTTAGATTTTATGATGACTGAATCTTTCTACCTCTAATTGGAGCACAACTCACTGCTTACTTAACTAACCACAGCTGACTCTTTGTCTAGTACAGTACAGTTTGAAAGCTGAGATTGGAGATGCCATTTCTGTACGCACTCTTGTTTAGAAAGCATCCTCTAAAAGTGCCTTTTTGAAAAAAGGCAGCTCTGGATTTAAAAGCTCCTGTTGAAAAAAAGAGGCTTTTCACAGCAGTGGAAGTCTGTGGAGCTGCACACCAAAGAGAGCAGTCCGTTCTTGCTCTTAATGTGTACTAAAAACTGTTTTTGTTATGGTTTGCACTCTGCTTTAAACGTCTGTAAACTACATTGAGTTTGTGTTTATGTGAAATTTGCAATGCAAGAAAACTTACGTGAATTGAACTGTATGTTTTTTTATTCAATGCAGCTTTTTATCAAGGCTCTTGTGAGATACAGTAAACAACATTAGCCTTAAAGCTGATCATCCACCTGTCACTGTCATTGTGCTGTCAGGTTAGGTAGCATTAACCCATGGACTTGCTCTGTAAGTGTTGTGCAGGAAAGTGTAAAAAATATTCACATTACTGAAGATGCACAAAGCAGAGCTTATGGGTGTATTTATGTGCCTCGACCCCTGATCAAGTTTAACCACTGATTCAAGTATGTGCTGAAAAACAGCTGAAATTTTGACAGTCAGGCTGTTTTGAAACCCCCTGCTACATACGAATGTAGTACATACTGCGTTTGAAGGTATTATGTAGTCTGACTGTTCTGCAGGATGCTGAGTCAGGCGTCGCTGGATTTCTGGTTTTGGACAGCGGAAGTAAACAACGGCCAAGCTGATAGATAAACTGCTTCTTTAGCATCACTTATGATTTAAAAAGTTAAGAAGTGGTTTATATGGAATTTAATAATCTAACCAAATCAGTACGTACTGCTAGTATAGTAGGTGGATTCGAAAACAGCCATAGCCTTTGTGTCTCTGAGATTTAGCTCCATCATTTGAAGTAAGTGCTGTTTAAGTTTACTACACTTTAACCCCCTCCACCTTTATAAGAATCTGAAACAGTTTGGACTCAACCTCAAAGGAGGCTTGAGCTCATCCAAGATGCTTTTACAGCAACACTGTCCTGAGTATAGGTGTCGTGGCTGTCAAGCTACAGGTGGGCGGCCCTTCCTGGTCACACAGCCAATTGGCCAATGAGATGGGGACGCAGTGGTTTTTCATTAACTCGAGCAGACATTTGTTGAGGAGGGGAAAGAGAAAGAGATGTCGTTGTTGGAAGCCGTCGAAAGACTTTGAGAAGTTCTCCCCCTTTTCCATCGTGTTACCAAGTTAAGTTATCGTCATGTGTTTTATCTGTTATCACAAATGACCTTTCATTGCTGAGGGAAGCAGCGAGAGCTGAAGGGAGGAAGGGAAGCCGCTTCAGGTAAGATTCACCTCTTTTTTGCCTTCACTCGACAGTCTCCTGTTTTCTTCTCCTTTGTTATGGCACGGGCAGCAAATGCTTGGATGCCCTAGAAAACAGGACATGGACAACAACCTAGACAATGCTACTTCATGCTATTTTGAATGAAATCTTTTTCCAAATCTCATTGAATTACTTGAAATTTGAAATAAATGGATGCGATCCAGTAATAGTCAACATATAATAAACATCTCCAATAAAGGATAAGGCATCCAAAATGTCTGAACATGTCAGCTTAAACATGGAGGACTAAATATGAAGTCACTTAAATATTTAATGAAACAAATTAAAATGATCCCACACTTCACCTGAAAGTGCTTTCCTTTACTTTTCTTCTTCCATTTTTCAAAGTAATGTTTAAAACCTGAGGAAGCAAATCTCAGGTCAGCATAAATCATTTAATTTTGAATGAATTTTAGTGCAAACCTTGAAGAAAACGGAACATTTAATATTTAAGTAACTGTACTTGAAATCTCTTTGAATTCTCAGGATAAAAAATGCAAAGGGATAAATATTCAAGATCTTACCTGTTTAAAGGAAGAGTTACACAAAGTGCAACACATGCTTCTTTAGTTGCTCTTTTTTTTTTTGGGTGCGTTTGAAGTATGTAAACTTCTACATGCAAAGCTACCACAAAAGGGCACACAGGGTCAAACATTTTAAAGTAGACATGAATACATTTTGGTATCATCTACGAGCAGCAGCAGATAGTTGGTAAGAAAAGTGAAGATAGAAGAAAAGTGGCCTCACCACTGGTGTTCTGAAATCTGCTTCCTCACAAGCACCAGCCTCTCTGCATGCAGCTGATCTCATGCACAGCAGCACCACCATATGGCCCGTCCTGCAGCCAGCCGTCTCGCCATGCAGCTGGGAGAGAGGCGAGGAGAGGCGAGGAGAGGCGAGGAGCGGAGCCTGAGGCCCGCTGATCCTGGCCCACCTCTCACTGTTCCTCATTCAATTAATCAAAGGCTTGATTAGGCTAACGCTGACTCCCTCAGGTAATGATGAATGTGCTGCTGAATAAGCTGAGCTGGTAAACTCTGCTTACTGTAAGGGGCTGAGGGATGGGGGTGTGTGCTAATGGGTGGAGGAGTGGTCCAAGAAGCTGATGGGAGAGGTGAAGGTGAAGAAGGGGAGGGTTATGTGTGTCCTCAGATTCAAGATTTACAAAGAAGAGAATAAAGATTTAGTGAACAGGACTGCGTGAGGTTAATAATATAAGTGACATCAATCCTCACACTCTGCAAAAATATTGGCATGTGTTGGGGTTGTTGCTCATTATTTCATGTAAGTCCTTAGATTATTTTCTTGTCGTTTATCACTCTTGAAACCAAACAAGCAAATCTTTAAGCCGATGGAAGCCAAAGTCACTGATAGAAGTAAAGAAACTGAAATAATAAAACAAATCTGGTAATTTTTTAATGTACAGAAAAACAACAAGATATCCATGTTGATATATATAAAACATAAACAAGATTTCAAATGTATTTAAAGATTGTACATTTTACAGTTTTTTACATATTATTATGAGCAGACAGACAAAGTGTTACAAGTATTGTCTGTGATAAAACAAAATAAGTGCCTTGGCATTTGTATTTTTATGAACTTCTATTTCATTTCTGAGTCTTTGTCCACATTAAAATCTATGAAACAGAAATGTTATAAGCAGGTATTGGAGGAAGCTATCATTAAACACTGTAATGCATACACTGATCTCCTACAGCCCCCTGCAGCCTGCCCCATTATTAATATAATTTAAATCAAATGTTAACAGAACATCGTCATTGGTGTGCAACATAACACAATCTATTTTTAAAAATAACAATAGTGATGATAAGAATATGTTATTATTAATATTAATATTAATAACAATAACAATAACAACAATAATAATAATAATAATTATTATTATTATTATCGTTATTATTATTATTATTATTATTAATATAGTGACAATAATAATAATAATAATAATAATAATAATAATAATAATAATAATTATAATTATAATTAAAGCCACAAGCGGTGATGAACGGGCCCTCACACCTGTCGCCACCGACTGATGTGTAGCAGGATCGGCCTGTGAAGCAGATGTTGCTATGCTATACCTAATATTGTTATTCAGAATTCTAAAGTTAATTGCCCTACTATGCACACTGACTCATCACATGGGCAAACACCTGTCACACAGTTTTACATTTGGCATTCAGAGCTTTATTTCCCCCGCTGCTTGGCCAGGGAAAACATTGCTTGTGATGTGGATGAGGTGCTGTGGCCAGACCAAAACAGAAGAGAGGATGCAAAATACTTATATTTTTTTGATTTTACTGTAACTGTATGCAGTAAACTATTCTGTTGTTTTGTATGTAGAGTACCGTATGTGCAACTTTGTGTTGGTTGGGATGTACACTGTGTACACTGTTTTTTGGGGGGGGAAATGAAATATATTTGTTACCGTGTATTTGTGTGTTTGGAGTATAAAAACAATATTCTAAAATATTTTACAACACGATTTTGTATGTACTGTCTGTAGTAAGTGTAACACTGAACAAAAAAAAGACCTAAGTCATTCATCAGAGTGTTTTACATTGAGCACATCAGTGTTCACCTGGTTCTTATAAATGTCTATTCATTTGGTGGTTTGTGTGTGTCATTTGAAAACAAAATACCATTTTGAGAAGAAATAACATTGTTTTGAATGTAGAATTTTTTTGCAGGAGAATTGAGGGGTTTTGCCCATTGTGTGAGTGTTTTTTGTTGTGTGTGTCTAGTTCTGAGAGTATGAGGCATGCTTTCAGAAAATGTGTGTAAACAATCGAGAAAAACTGTAACAGAAATGAACCATTGTTGCTAATAAACATTCATTTTATTTCAATTATTTTTGTATTTGTTGTATTTGAATAAAAAAGACTATTAAGAGAAGCTCAATTTATTTTATAGCAAAATATTTTTTTTATTATTACTGGATCTTTGGGTGAAACTGGAGCACCCCGGGGAAAACCCAAAATGAGGGGTAAGGTGTATTGAGGGAGATTGGGTATGCAGGGTGATCGCGTTTTGAGTGACATGGGGGTATAGGGGAGCTAAGAGGGTGTGGGCTCCTGCCTCTTCTTCCACCTTGTTGGTTTCCTCAACCCTTACGTGCTAAATATAGACGCAAAAACACAGCTCGCTATCTGCTTCATGTTTGATAAATCACATTGCGTGTGCTAAATGATTGCATTTGCCTCCTCCTCCCAGTATTTTGCGCGTTCTGATGATCTACATGTATTCTGCATATTCATGAAGGCAAACACGCTAAATGGATAGCTAGTGCTATTTTGCTCATTTGACAGACACAATCCTCTGTGCAGCCAGTTAGTACATCTGCTTTGCGCGCGCTATCAAGTTTGCACGTGTTTTTATACACGCAAACCTTTAGTAGATCGGGGCCCCTTGTGTTCTAAAATGTGGTCACAATTTAAATGTTGATTTGTCTCTGTTTATGCTCGCCTCCATCATTGTTGCTGTCCTACTTTTTACTGCATACTCGTGAAATGTTTTTAAAGGCTTTAGCATCTTAAACTCAACACTCAACACTGTCATTTCTGTTTTAACTGTGGAAGCCTTACCAGAGACAGGGCTTTCAAATTAACTAAGGCTAGACACCTGTGTGCATGACATCTACTTAATGAAGTGATGTTTAACAAGTAAATACATAAATTAACCAACACACAATGTAATACAGCAAAGCAGAAAAACTTCCTGTTAGCAGAGGAGTGAGGACTGTGGCTGCTGTTGTTTTTGTTTTAGATCAATTTGGACAGGATTATGCAACACAGAGCTCCTGTGGCCACAGAGGAGAGTAAGGTCAACACAGTCTTGTTTAGCTTTTGTATTAATGAGTATTTTTCATGAAGTTATTACGATGTAAGTTCAGGAACAGGACCATGCCTCTGAAACCTATTTTATCACCTAGCTAATCCCGCTTGTCTCCTCTTCCCTCCTCAACACAGGAAGCAATGGGAAATGCTGAACCACAAATGTGCCTTAACCCTGAGTCTAGATCCCTTTCCTCCTGACAGGTCAGTCTACTTTGACCCAAGATAAAAGCTTGCATTACACAGAGGGGGGGGAAATGTCTTAACCAGACATAAAAATAAAAATCATACCCAAATGCAGGGACTAGTCACTTTAACAAGAAAATTGTTGACCTGATATTGTATTCAGACACATATAAAAGTGCCTTTGAAAATTCAAGATCTCTCACAAGTCAATATAAGGCATTTTAAGGCAACATAAGACCTTGAATCTAAATACAATATGAGACTTTTTGAGACTTGTTGCAGAGAATTCCACCGGTCCGTCTGCGTTCCGTCAAGGCACCGGATCCGATAGGTTTCTATTCTAGCCTATTTGTAAATGTTCACTGGATCCACTCAATTGCGTTCCGGCTGCGTCTCTGATCTGGCAGGTCACAGTCCTCCAGATAAGAGTTGCAAGACTTCTATTTTTGCCAGATGCCGGAAAACGATGCATCAATCTCAACAGAGCAGATGGAGCGGGGCATGAAGTCAGGCATCGAAAGAAAATGGAAACATTCGGTTAATTTTCAGAATAAAATACTCTGTGTTATCACCAGATCGTATTTCACTTAACTACAACAACAAACCATCATGATGAGCGGAGCCAGGCCTGGAGTCAACAGGTCAGAGGTTTTCAGAGGACCAGAAAGACAACATGGATGAGGAGAGGAGGAGGAGAATCCTTGATCCTTGATTCAGTGATTACCATGGGAAAACCTAGGTCATATGACTCCAGCTGTCCGGAGGTCCTGCTCCGTGCTGCGTTCTGAAAACATAGCCGGTGGGTGTTGACGGACGAGAGAGAACAGAGTCGGAGACAGACCGAACACAGATCTAGTGGAAGTCCCAGGTCAAGGATCTTTAGGAACCCTGTCTACAGGATAGTCAGAGAGGGACACAATAACTACTAATGATATTTTCTTGATCCTCTTTTGAAGAATACCTTTGTCCTGTACTATGGGACATATTTTAAGTTCTTGTGTCATCTGCAGAACAAATAAACATTTTTTGTTTTCCATAATCTGGGTTTGAGATTAATCAGAATAGCATGAAAATTAACCTTAGGAGAGCCTTGTCACATTTTCCCCTGGCACACACAGTGTGTTTACATTCATTAGGAAGAGCTTCTTATCCTGTTGACAAGTTTAAACCCAGGACTGTGCCAGAAAAAACCTGGTTCAGATTAGGTATCTTAAAAGCTGCTGTTGGTAGTCACAGAATAAACATCTGTTCACAGAGAGAGACACCGAATATCAACACTTTCCCTCCCGACCAGATTTCCTCTTAGCCGCCTAACACAGATCGGCGTGTGCTGTCATGATGGTGCCGGACTCATAACCAATTGGAGGACGTAGTAGGGGCCGCCCCTTAACCAATCAGGACAGAGGATTGGAGATTAGCTATGATTGGTCCGTCATAACAATAGACTGCATATAATATGGATGTAAGTATCCTTGACGTCACCCATCTGTTCCTGAGCGCTGTTTTGAAGCCAATCGATGGCGGCAGCCATATTGGAAATGCGGAACTCAACCAGGCAGAGTTTGACCTAGGGTGAGCCTCCGAGCCAACAGCTATGTGTGTCTATCCAAACACTCCATAGCACGGCTCCAACTCATCCAGAACACAGCAGCTAGAATCCTGACACATACAACAAAATATGATCATATCACCCCAATTCTCAAAACACTTCACTCAATACATAATCTATTTCAAAATCCTACTATTAGTCCATAAAGCACTCAATGGTTCAGCTCCCCAGTACATCACTGACTTGCTCACAGTGTATAACCCAACCAGGATCCTTAGGTCGGCAGGTGGAAGTCTTTTAAATGTACCAAGGGTGAAATCTAGGTCCAATGAAGGGGCCTTTAGTTACTGTGGTCCATATTTTTGGAACAAACTGCCTGCTGACCTCAGGTCCATAACATCTGTCTCCCCTTTTAAAAAAAGACTAAAAACACATTTATTTTCTCAAGCGTATGAATGATTTGATGACTGTTGTGACTGCATGCATGTGCAGCAACACTTGCTGTTTGTTTGATTGCTGTGTCTGATGTATGTTGGGTGTATCTATTGATTTTCTGTTTTTATTTATTCTATTTGGTAAACATTTTTTATGTTTTTAATTCCCCATGTAAAGCACATTGAACTTATGTGTAATGAAATGTGCTTTATAAATAATATTGCTAATTCTATTACAAATACTTCTGTTTAAGACCTAAAGACAAAAAATATACTACACTTGACCTCTGATGTTACTCATCAGTGAAAGGAACCACAGGATATAGTATCTCAGATGACAAACAGCTGTCATAGATGCATTTGAAGTTAGTCCATTGATTCGAATCAGCTACAGACTGATCTTATTGTCTGCAGAGGATACATTAAAAATGAGTTTCATTTGAATCCAGGGCTTCCAGTTGTGAAGGAGAAAACGTTCTTGTATATTTCAGGAAACCAGAACGGCTGCTGACGCGGTGTCCTGGGAATTGTTTCATTATTATTCACCGTCTGTGGAGCTGCTCCTCAGTTAGTCTCTGGATGACATCATTAACTCTCATCTGTCGGCTCGTCGGTTTAAAGAGACAACCACTCAAACTCTAAGCTACAGTACAATGCACAATATGATTCCAAAAATATATTTATATGTTTACAATGATATTTGATACGTTTAAAAATAAAATCTTACTCATTAACCCCTACAGTCCTGACAAAGTCATCATATTTCCCAGCTTGGTCATTGCTGCAAAATATGAAGATCTTGGTCACGCTTTTTCACACACAGGGATCCTTAGTAAAGTCAGCAGTACTCGGTTATGTAAAGTTGCCAGGAACTAGACTAACGACCCTACTTAGGACCCTTCTGTGACTCCTGGACACCTTAGAAGCCTTTTGGAGGAGAGGTGAAACGTCTTCAAGAATTTCTACCTTGCAGTCCAGTTGCCTTACGGATCAAGCTTTGGGTTATGTAAAGTTCAATGGCTCTTGCAGGAGTGCTGGTCTGATTGGATTACTGAATTTATTTTGGCCTGTATCCTGTAATATGAATATTACCGTAGTCTCCACTGGCTCTGTCTTACTATCAGCTTGTTAAAAAAAAAAAAGGGAAGTAATTTGAATTGCAAAAAACATATAAAACGCCCCGCCATCACTAATGAAGTTAAGGTGTTAACTTAAATTCGGGAGCAGGACCACGCGTTAGGACCATGTGTTTGTAGGAGGGTGAGTCCATCAGTAGGCTCACAGCTCTCATGGCCGACCTGTCTATCAGTGAAAAAACTGATGATGTTGTTATGAAGAACCTCTCACCTCCCTCAAAACCCCTCAAGGCTGCTGACGCATTAGGGACCTCTCCAAAGACCCTTATCAGGCGTCCCCAAAGGAAGTTTGACATCGTGTTCAGAGTGCAGAGAAGGTAGATCACTTCCCTGTTTATAATTTACACTGAGGGTTAAATATTTCAGAGATTTAAACATTTGTTGTTGCGGTTTTTCTGTACTTCAGCTCGGACTGGAAGAGGCCAAAACACGACCATGAGGATCTGGACACAGGGACTCAGCCCAGATACTCCAAAAAAGATTCACCACTGTGACAGTCTGAAGGTCTCTTAACACCTGTAGGTTTCATATCTCTAAATTTGAGCTAGATATAATTTTGTGAATGATTTTTTAATTCCATATTTTATTGTATCTACATAGTTACACTACTTGATATTCCTGTTTTGTTGTGTGTTTAAAAGAGTTTTAAGACAAGGCGTGACCTGCAGAGGTTCGTGGTGTGAGTTCCGGTAAATGAGTAGGTGGCCTGTACCTCACAGCCATTAAAGTTACAGTTTGCTGAGCTCAACTACTGTACTAGTAGTTTTCAGGGTTGCAAACTCCATATAGAGAAAACAGATGGCACTCAAAAAACAGGAAGACACTCCAAAAAAGTCCATTAGGTCTGACACCGTATATTATAACTCAACAGTTTTTGTTACTGGACCAGTGTGGTTTTTTTTACCTAGACATGTTTAGACTACAAACTTCATACAGTCAGAAGAGTCACGTGATGTTGTTGTGATATTGTGACTTGTCTGTCAGCTGATTTATAGAGGTTTGGTTGTCCTACCTGACACGGCAGGACGACCACGCCTCCTGTTGTCCGACAGTCCAAGGACAAGGTAATCCACTCCGAGAGCAACAGACATCAGAGTTGGACAAGAGAGGCTGTAGAGATCAGGAAGCAGGCCCAGAAGACAGTTCAACCAAGATGAGGGGGCTTACATACTGTCACACACCTGGGATGCTGTACAAAGACTGTTAGATTACAGGGGGCTTGGTCTTTCTGCCGTTTCAGTTAGGACGACCAAACCTCTATAAATCAGCTGACAGACCCGTCACATCTACACCACGTGACTCTTCTGATGGAAGTTTGTAGTGGAAACATGTCAGGGTAAAAAGAAAACACACTGAACTAGTAACGAAAACTGTCTTACTTGAACACAGGAAGAATGTTTAAACATTTCCTGAGCCCCAGAGCCCTAAAAACTGACCCAGTCTTACATATTGGTGCACTTATATATCAGGTTTTACAGTAATGTGCCTAAGATTTGTGTACTTTGTTAAATAACAGAGGCAGATGTGTGTCTAACATGAGTCTGGTTCTGCTGGAGGTTTCTGCCTGTTAAGGGAAGTCTGTCCTTGCCACTGTAACTTGCTAAATGCTGCAAAGTGCTCTGCTCATGGTGGATTAAGATGAGATCAGACTGAGTCCTGTCTGTAAAATGGGACTGGATCTTATCCTGTCTTGATGTTGGGTCTTTGTTAATAATAGAACATAGAGTACGGTCTAGACCTGCTCTGTTCGTAAGGCGTCTTGAGATCACGTTTGTTGTGATTTGGTGCTGCATAAATAAAGATTGATCATTTAGACCCTTAAAAGAAGCTTTTGGTACTTTTCAAATATGTTCAACCCAGTCATATCTTCTTCTGTGTAAACCTAACCAACCTTTTATAACAAGGATCTCAAAAGGGGTTCTCTCCTTTAATTTGCGCTTTTTGTCAGTATGGTTTTAATGGATTTACACATTATCATCATTTTTAAGGTGTTGAGAGATGCATTTCAGACATTGCTGTAAGATCCGGCTGACCACCAAATATTCCATCTATTAAAGACAACTGAATTTATTGCATCATATTCTTACAAAAGTGAAGAGTCAAAATGAGATCAACATTTTGTACCGTCTAAACAATAAAGGTTCAAAACCAGAGGCTGCGTGTGTTGGAGTGTGACGTCTTCTTCATTGTTCTTCACTGTCCAGAAAACAAAGTTGGCCACATGTTTGATCCCTCTGGGCCTCGTGTGTGGGGCTGGACAGTGAGAGCATCCAGACCGTCCCTGCCAAATGCAAAAGAAGGGAGAAGGAAGACCCCACCATCCCCTACCCTCCAAAAAAACTCTGAGATCCATGCAGCAGGCTGCGCCGCTCTGGCTGCTCGCTTGGACCACCCTGCCAGATGGAGGGCTAATCACAGGAACAGCATGCAGCTCCAACCCCTGAGTTAGCCCTGCCTGTCTGGACACAATGCAGGACGCTAAGCTCTCTGTCTCACTGTACCGGACTCTCTGTCTCACTGCTGTTTGCTTGCTCCATCTGTCTCCCTTCTTCTCTGATCCTTTTAAGAAGTTTGCCTCCAGTTTCCTGACACTTTGTTGCTCATTGTTCCTAAAAAAATAAAATCAGAAATCCAGCAAGAAATTCCAGAAAAAAATCTGCCAACAAGAGAAGCAATTTATGAATTTCTCTCATTCCTACAGTTGTAGTTCTGTTTTGTTGTCAGCTGAAGAGTATCCTCCAGAGGCACAGTTGCAGGAGATAAGAGGGACTATTCGAGGTCGATGGTATTGAGTCCAGATTCCTGTCCCTGACGAGATTAGCCCACAGAGAGAGAGACATAGATGTTAGGTAAGCCACAATTTGAAAAGAATTGCAGTTTATAGATTATCTGTAACCTTGTTGTCCCTGAAAAGCCCCTCTTCCTTACACTTATCTGCCAATGACACAATCCCATCATGATGAGATTCTACGTGTTCAGCTTCTCCGTGGAGCAGAATCAACACCACATGACGATGAGGGTTTTTCAGTGTATCCAGGGACTGTAGTGTTTTGTTTTTTTTTCACCAAATAAAATTAAAAACCTTCGTCTCATGGCCACTGTGGAAAGACATTTTAATAATAACCGAATATAACAGCACAGATGCGGCCCGGCAAACTAAAAGACAGGGTTTGAATCTTCATGTGATGTTCACAAGACAGGCAGATGTTTGAGGGTTGTTTCAAAGCAAGGAGATCCTCTCTGTGTGTTTCTGTGGAGGGGATTGAGGTCAGCTAAGGCAGTTAATTTTACGAAAACAACACAATGAGGAGGATTTGTTACTTTGGTGATTTTATTTAGTATGGGAGGTAGAGCCTTTATCAGGTTAAGTTACCAGGCCGCTATCCTTTTGAATCATCAACCTGTCAGGGTCCGGGAAGCAGACACCCTTTCTACTTTTAAGATTAGACTTAAAACTTTCCTTTTTGATAAAGCTTATAGTTAGAGCTGGCTCAGGATTTGAACAGCTCTTAGGTATGCTTCTGTAGGCTTAGACTGCCTGGGGAACTGGCACACTGACACACTGGGATCCTATCTCACCCCCTCCCCCCAACCCCATCATAACTTACTTTAACTCTTCCTATCCCATTAAAGTTACTAACCATCGACCTTTCCGGAGTCCCTGAGCTCCCTTGTCTCGTAGGTTCCTCTGAGTCGCTGCCGTAGACGTCCTCCAGCTGATACGGTCGTTCCAGACTCCAGCGACAACAGCTACTACTACCACTCATCTCATCACTATCATCTCTTTCTCTCTTATTCTCCTCTATCCCCTTTTCCAACCCCAACTCGGTCTCAGCAGATGACTGTCTAAAATGAGTCTGGTTCTGCTTAAGGCTTCTGCCTGTTAGAGGAAGTTTTTCCTTGCCACTGTAACTTGTTAAATACTGGGAGGTGAACTGCTCATGGTGGATTAAGGCGGGGTAAGACTGACATGGGACTTCCACCAGATTTGTGTCCGGTCCGTCTCTGATCCGCTGTGGTCCGGCTCCGTGTTCTCTCATCTGTCAACACCCACCGGTTGCGTTTTCGGAACGCAGCATGGAGCAGGACTGCCGAACTGCTGGAGTCATGTGACCAAGGTTTTCCTGTGGTAATCACTGAATCAAGGATTATTCTCCTCCTCTCCTCATCCATGTTGTCTTTATCAGCCTCTGAAAACCTCTGACCTGTTGACTCCAGGCCTGCATCCGCTCTAAATTACCTTTTTGTTGTCATAGTTAAGTTAAAAACAATCTAACGATAACACAGAGTGTTTTATTCTGAAAATTAACCAGATGTTTTCATTTTGTTTTGGTGCCTGACTTCCTGTCCAGCTCTATCTGCTCTTTGCTGAATTGATGCATCGTACGGGCATCCGGTAAAAATAGAAGTCTCGCGTATCTGATTCGTTGCATTCCGACCTGCTGGATCAGAGACGCAGCCGGAATGCAATGGAGCGGATCCAGTGGGGATTAACACCTTGACTAGAATACCTATCAGATCCGGTGCCATGACGAATTGAAGACGGACTGAACACAGATCTGGTGGAATATGGCCTTGAGTCTTATCCTGTCACATGTATGTAACATATACATTCTAGATCTGCTATATTTGTAAAAGTGCCTTAAGATAACATTTGTTGTGATTTTGCGCTATACAGATAAAGATTGATTGATTGATTGATTGATTGATTGATTGATTGATTGATTGATTGATTGATTGATTGATTGATTAATTATCTACCCATCTAGTCGACAAAGTCAAGAAACTCAAGATTTGAGGACCTTGGGATCTCCAACAATCACCATGTTTCATCATGCTGTTCGTTAGACTGCTGTGTAACATCAGAGCATGTGCTTGGATCAGCCGTGCACTGCAGCCTGCAAAGAGGACTCTGAGGACCCCCTTCATGTATTTATTGGCCCATCTTGAGGATCATCACTCTGCACGCTCTGTTTGCAAGCACAAGGTCAGAGGAAACAACATCTGCATTCTGGAAACACATATTTAGGCTCTTGTTGTTATTCTGCTCCTGCTTAGACGAGTGTGTTTGGACCTGGACCCATATGTTCGCAGACACAGAGGTGAGAGGATACAGATCAAGACCAACTCTGAAAGACAGACGAGCAGGATGTGACATTTGCATACCTGGAAAGAATCCAAGAAATTTGAGGCTGAGAGGAAATTGCTTTCAAGTTTATATTTCATGCAAAAAATATGGACTGATTGACAAATATAAGTAACTGAAGCTTAACTTTAACGCTATCCACAGCAGATGAACCTCTTCTCCTTTTACTCTTGTGTTCCGACATTAACCACAAAGTACCTTCAAAAAGTGTCTGAGTGAGTTTCTGTCCTCAGTTTGTTGGTGTGAATGTAAAATGTGGAGTCAGGGCTTCTCATGGTCCGTGGCAGACGTGTAATGGACAGTGACAGGCCGGCCCAGCTCCTCTGCAGCAGCATGTGTGATGGAGGCTCATTAATTACCCCGAGCAGGGCGGCCATCCACAGCCTTCAGGTCGGCCTGCCCATCACCTGCCTGGTTAAGGTTAGAAATCATTCAGTGCTGGAAACGCACGTGTCCTCATCAGGGAGAGAAAAGCAGCCGGTGTCAGACTCTGTCAGGGCTCTTTTGTCAACACGGAGGAAAAAATGAACAAGACAGGCAAGGTGAGGTGAACTGCTGTTATAGTAATCCACTGTAAGTCACAGAAGAAAGAAGGGGAGTCTAAAGACAGTAAAAAAAAAACGACAGCTATTCATGAGCCGACGTGATTAGTTTATGTGCATTAATCAATGAGAGAAAGTGA
This sequence comes from Notolabrus celidotus, assembly GCF_009762535.1. Lineage (NCBI taxonomy): Eukaryota > Metazoa > Chordata > Actinopteri > Labriformes > Labridae > Notolabrus > Notolabrus celidotus. Next base: position 7,815,170 of record NC_048287.1, on the reverse strand, counting down.
CGAAAATGAACAATAAAAAGAGAGTCAGCGAGTGCATTCACACGAACATGAGTGTCCTGCTTTTAATCGTGTTTAAAGTTTTTGTATTGCATGTGAACATCACAGCTGGATTCCAGAAACTGGGATAAGCCTTGATCCCAGTTTGACCTCAGTTTGTCGCTGCTATCGATTCGCTGCCCAGCCAAGTGACGCATCAGCGAAACAAACACGGCAGAATCAAGAGTTCCTTACTTTTGGAGGAACAAATAAACAGGCTGTTTTCAAAACCGCCTGCTACATACTACCTACAAACACAGTCTGTAGTAAGTACAGCATACTGCATTTTAAGGTAGTGTGTAGTCTGACTGTTCTGTTGGATGTGTTCTGCAGGATGCTGGGTCAGGCTTCACTGGATTTCCGGTTTCAGAAAGCAGAAGTAAACAATTACCAAGCTGATAGATAAACTGCTTCTTTAGCATCACTTATGATTTAAAAAGTTAATTAGTGTTTTATATGGAATTAAACAATTTTAACAGCACCTAAAAACAGAGTGCATGTATACAGAAAAAAGAAGAAGTGTAATGTTAGCGCTGTGCATTGTGGGAAACAGTACGCAAGGGAGACTGGTCCGCTGCATACTGAGAAATGTTCCTGAATCAGTACGACATCTGGGTAGTTTTGGCATACTGCAAGTTTTGCTCTTGTTCACTTACTACATACTGAATTTTTGCCAAATCAGTAAGTACTGCTAGTGTAGTAAGCGGTTTGAAAACAACCTCCTTTATTTAGGAAATCACTCTATGAAAAGTTGTTTACCCTCAGAAGCTGCTGTCATAAATTTCATTTAGCAATTCTAAGTGAGGAGCATTTATTCTCTTTGCAAGTTGTGATTGAAAGACTTCCTGAAGCAGCCAACATTCATACCAAATCCATGTTTAAAAACATTTCCCCTTCTTTTTTTTAACACACAATTTTGTAGCCTTTCTTTTCTCTGCTGGCCTTTTTGTTTTTCTGTAAAGATCAAATAAAGGACATTGTGCTCGCTGCTTTCTGCAGACAGCTTTTAGTTTACTGAAGTAAAAAGACTCGGGCTCACCCAGAGTGCCATTTTGAACTGTGCTTCTGAAGCCCTGACCTGCTTTTCTACTGTAATGGCATTGCATTACAGCCAGTTCCAGCTTACTGAGTCTTAAGATTGAGCCCTTTGCAGTTCAAACAGGTGTGACATTCAGACAAGCTGTTCTCCTTTGTCCTTGGCCACAGCTCCAGATCTCCAAAAATGTAATGTTCTGTAGCTGCCTGATGCTTGAGCAGGCAAAGGGAATGCTGGGAGAATTTATCATCTAACATTCACTTTCTCAAGGTTAAAATTTAATGTATTTTACATTCAATACACAAGAGAAACCCAACTGTTTGTTAAATGTTCTCGTGATTTTTTTGAAGTATTTATTTAGCTTTTCTCATCCCCTGACAACACAAAGCACTTTGACACGACGTCATTCACACACAGGGTCATACACTGATGGTTGAGGATACTTTGCGGATTGAGAGATGCCCATCTCTACCACTGAGCCACAGCCACCCTTTATAATACAACCACTAATCGTTTATTGGAGCGTGCAAATTTCTAACTTGTGCTGAAAAATTTATCTCAGGATTTTCATGGTTTGCATCTGCCAGGTTTCAGTCCTTTAAATTCACATCTGCATAGACTTTGTTTGTATTTGGTGCCAAAAGAAGTGCTTTCATTTTGCAGAGTCTACCTTTTTTGTGGGGTCCAAAAACACACTGCTGCTGTAGGAAAATCCCTCGAACTAGTCAGATGACTAAGTTAACAAGTCTTAAAGCATCTGCACATTTGAATACAAGTTGATTTCATAGAGAGTGATGAATTTTCTACTTTGACCTTTTCTTTCTACATAACATATTTGACAGTGATGTAGATGGCATGTGGAAGAATCTGAGGAGATTCTAGCTGCTCCATCGGTCATGACAAACTTTAACTTTTCTCGCAATACTAGCGTTTACTTCACAAAGAGTGCCGCTGTATGATAGAGGATACTTTGCACAGATTCACCGGTAGCACAGAGGACTAAAACATTATTTAGAAGAGGATCATGGATATCATAATTGTAAGTAATGCTGCCCCTCTATGACTGATCTGTTGATTATATGTTGATGTCACTAGCCAAACTAATAAACAGTCTTATATATAAAATTATTGTGCTAGCTGAACAAGCTAATCAAGACACTGTGGTGCTGATGGAACACAGCGCACACACTCTCTGTATAAATTGGGATTGAGATGCCAATGCAGTAATCGCAACTGGTGGTTAAGTAGCGCGCCCCATGTACAGAGACTATAGCCCTCAACGCAGCCCTTTGCCTCACTCTCTCTCCCAGCGTCCTGCTCTATCCAGTGTGCTAACCTCTCTAAATAAATGCATTAACAGCCTGAAATTAACCTGGTACAATTAAAATAAAGGGGATGGATGTGAAGGGGCGGGTGTGGCCCAGTGGTATAGTCGGTCGTCTCTCTATCAGAAAGTCGGGGGTTCAATCACAGGTCTGGCTGGCCACATACTGTGTCCTTGGACTAGAAACAATACCCCAAAACTGCCCCTGGTGGCTGTATCAGTGTATGAACGGTTTGGATTAGTCAAAGCTGATGGGCTCCAAAGCAGCCAATTGCCAGTGTATGAATGTGACATATAATGTAAAGGGTGGTCATATTTACTGCCTTATCTATGTTTTTCTGAAGTGTCGGTGACCATTTTCAGTTTTTATGGAATTTGGCCTCTCTTGAAGATAAAGCAGTTCTTCTAATCTCCATGTTGATTTTGTCTCAAAATGTCAGCCTACTTTATCGTAACACTCAAACATATCAGTCTCTGTGATTTTAATGCAAAGAAGACTGTTTTAGCAGCGTGACGTTGATCACTTCGTCTGACCCCCTGCAGTGCTTCCAGACATTAAAAAAAAATCATCATATAGAAATTGTACATCTTATGCTGACTAAATTACTTTCTTTGACATGCCATATAGAGGCATCCATTTTAATTTCACTGGTTCATAACCAGCTAAAGTCCCCTCTGTGAATCTGCCCCTGGTGGTTTTGTTGTGGTTCATTGTTGTACCAGGCAAAAGGATAACCAATAGTTGCTGGATGTATCGTACCATTTTATGTAGTGTGCACCTGCCGTAGACCTTTTAATGCATATACAGGATAAAACAGATATGGATGTGGATAATATCTCTTCACACTTTGTCTAAACGACCATTTTAAAGTCTGGAGTTCATTATCTTGGGGTGTTGGGAGCCGGATTGATAAATATGTGATGGTCTGCACCAAAAGTACAACTGGTTATTTAGCTAAGTGGATACCGCTCCTTGTAATGATAATTTTACTCTTTTAATGACTGTATCATGGATTCCAGCCTCTGAATAATGAAATACATTTGACATTTTATGGTTCCATATTATCAAATATTAAAATTAGATGCTCATTCTGTTTTAAATCGCTGCAAAGCTGACACTTTTGGTTTGAAACTCTTGATAAGACCTTGAAAAGCTTTTGACAACATCCATTTTCTGTCCCTGGACACTGCAGTGGAACTGACTATCAAATCAGTGATACTTCAAGTCTAAACCACTGAACATCCTGCTTAGCAAGGTTATGTTTTCAGGGCTGGATTTGTGGTGATAGGCTTTAATATTAATTTAAATGTGGATCATTTTTTTCAGCAGCCGTTCAGAGACTATCCATCCTCAAATATTTCAGCAATCAGATAACCTGTCGAGGTTATTACAGGTCAAAGATAACAGCTGGACAAACAAAATGGAAATAGGACTGAAAGCAATTTTACAGGACAGTTGTTTGGAGAATAACTTCGCTCTTACTTTGCTACACGCAGACAGATTCTGGTATCATGACTGGGTTTCTAAATAAAATCTCCCTCTCAAATGTGCCTCTAACCCGTGATTTATTCATGCTGAATGCTCAACATTTTTTCCTTTGGTGGGGCTTGAAGCAGCGCTCGATTTGTTTATCAAAAGCTGATAGAAAAAGCGTAATTCATCCTGGAATGAAGCCGCTCATTGCAGTCAGTGAACATGAAAATTGGATTCAGGTAGATAAGTCAATCTGTGGGTCGGATCCTTTTACTGTTGACCTGAGAGAGCGAGGGAGGGAGGAGGTGGGGAGAGAGAGCCGCTGCAGCTTTTCTATACCATATCAGCCCATGAAGGTGTATTTACTCCACTCTCACTGAAAGAAAGAGAATGTGTTATATTTTCAGAGATGCTTTCAGAGAGTGATTGCTTTTTATTTTCTGGTTATATCATCAGAACAAATACTAATAAATTGCTTGAATTAAATGGTAACAATCTCACTTCACGTTCTGAAACATGCAACAATTACAAACAGAGTACAAGTTTCACTTTGGAAAGCACAAAGAGCTATTTTGGAGTGAAATGTAAAGCAATAAACTTTGCATTATAGAGCTGGCTTTGAGAAAAAATGAGCATGATTTGGTACCTAATCCACCTGGCCACACACCAGATCTCTGCGCTGTATTTTTAGAAAATGCCTTTTGCTCAGAACAACAAAGCCTTCTGTGCATGGCTTTGTGTCTGTAATGAAACTGCAGTCCCAGGACATGCAAATGTCTCTGACAATGTTCATCTCAACGTGGAAGCAAAAAGACACTGAGTCCAGCAGAGACTTTCTACACATCACTTTTCTAAAATTATCTGCAGGTTATAAGGAAACTTGATGTATATTGATCAGACTTGGATTGGGGTGCACCAAAGATTAAAGGTCTGATCTGAGTTTTATGAAATTAGATCTCAAAACATAAATCGAGCTGTATTGTAAAGTTAAATATGATATGCATGTTCACAGCTTAATGTACAGAAGTGCCTGCTTTAAGTTGTATTGATACCTTGTGAGACAGTCGAATATCAGTACACAGAAGGGAGGATTCAAATCGATGAGATGAAACAAGAATATTAATACCAATTTTAGACAGCAGAGGGCGCTAGCTGCCTTTGTCCAGTGTTATTGGACGTCATTTTGTCTCTTCTGTCTGTAGCGGAAGAGGCATGCAGGCATGACAGAAGCAGGGGAAGATTTTGCAGAAGTATTGAAGTGGTGACGCTTGATGGAAAATGTGAGCATGAGCAGACTCTGACCCACTAGTACATTGTTGAAGGAGGGGAAACTGGTGGCATAGCTGCAGATAGGGTGAACTGAAGTCAGATTTTAATGCCTTTACAAATTTTTTAGACATATAATTCTTTTAATGTCCATATATTAACAGACCCACGTCTGTGCTGTTATTAATATGTCTTATTACCTGGCTTTCATACTGAGCTTCCAATTGTGTAAGATGCTTGATGCTGATTAGTCAACACCCCTTGACAACAGTTATTAACTTTCACCAATATGAGCAACGACAGAGGCAAACTGATCACACGTCATGTCAAATCAATCCACAGAAAAGAGTTCTGGCACATTTTGTTTCTGCTTGTTGACACCATAGACAGTAAGGTGAGGTAAAACCATTAGCCTCAGTTAGCATCAAAACACTAAGAAACATTTGAGTGTTGTATCGTCAGGAAACTCTACTTTCACAAGAAAAATCTGCAAAGAGATGAGAGGTACCCCTTTGTCCCCGGAGGGTGCCAAAATCAGCACAAACTAATGTTGCTCAGAGGAGCTGTAGTGACATTGTACGCTAGTTAGTTAAAAATAAGTTAGCCTCAACATTTTTCCAGGAGGAGTATTTTCCATATCAATCTTAAAAAGGTAAACATGTGGATTGGATTTCATCGATCTGGTTCCAAAGAATTCAAATTCACTCACTTAGCTACCTCTTATTTACAGTAGCATATAGCTCCAAGAAACAGATGCTACCGTTTCTGAGCAGCTTTTCCTTCATTCATCAAGTCAATGCATCATTTCTGTTCCATCAAATTGAGCTAAGGCTGTTTACACTATGTTAGCTGAAAAGAGACATTTTTTTAAACTCCGCGAGAGCAGCTACGGGGCGAACTAAAGCAACATGGGATAAAACTTTACAAGACGTATATCCCCATGGTTGGAGGTAAACTAACAATGAAGCAGTCGAGTGTTATGTCCTCATAAAGAGGGATTATCGCTCAACATTTGGCGTGTGTTTTGTAAAGTGCTGAGGTCTGGTGCTGGTGCTCGTCGTAGCGGTGGATTTACCATGAAAACACTCCAGCCTGCACTCGCATAGAGAGCGGTTGTCCCAGCAGGGGGTAAGAGCAGCGTGTTTATCAAAGGCTTGATGCTGCATATTTTGTTATCAGCTCGTTGCACTGACGCTTTCCTGTCGGGGGGGAAGTTATGGAAGAACTGGCAGCCCCCCCATTCCTCTCCACTGAAGAGCGGAGCGACACGCCAGCCTACAGCAGCTTTTCTTCTCGTTCCAGCACAAGGCTTTGCTGGGGGCTGAACCCTATGAAGACACAAAATATAATTAACTACAAAAAATGAGACATTGAATGCCGTAATGCTGTATTTAGAGAACTTTGTTTTAAAGCCAAGTTAATTCCAGTGTAAATGCTGTGTGTAAGAAAGGCTGCTGTATTAATCCTGCTTAATACTTTGTCCTCCTTTAAAACTCCTTAGTGCTACATTTTGCTCCAACAACTACATTCCCAGCATTACAAAAAGTTTCCCTTTAATTTTAAACTACTGACCAAAAAACAAGCAGGACTATTAATGCAGAGACAAGTTAGGCTTTTTTAAATGTGCACAATGTGCTAATTCAGTCACTTAACTTTTACCTCTCTGTGAGCCTTTTGCAGTTTTTTAAAAAATTTTAAAATTTTAAAAATAATGAGTTATCATATTTAAGATAACAATAATGATTATCTGCTCTGCACAAAGTCAGACACATTCTCAATATGTCTCAAACTGAAGCAGAGGGAAGGACGGTGTCCTGTTTAGAGGCCTCAGAATTCCACCCCTGCTTTTTGCAGATGATGTGGTTCTGTTGGTTTCTTTTGGGACCTCCAGAAGGCGCTTGGATGCACCTCCATGTCTGAGGCCGTGGTTCTCTGCAGAGAAAGGGTGAATTGCTTGAAGTATCTCAGAGTCTTACAAGGAAAAGTGAACAGGTGAGATCAGGCGAGAGGTGTCTGGGTCAACTTGCTTGGTCTGCTGCCACTAAGATATGACTTCGGATATAAAAAACAATGGATGGATGATAATCTAACTTGCTGTGTACTGGATTTGTTAACAGACGACTTAGAAAGTCTGTGCTGAAAGTCCAGCAAGCCACATCTTGTTTATATTGGGGCTACAGTGATTGTATTAAAGTGCATCACAGTGACCAATGAACAAAATTAAAAGAGGAGGAAGTGACGCAATTTCACTACTCAATGCATGACAGCAGCTGCCCACCATTGTCAGCCACGTAGCTCTTGAGAGCATCTCCGTCTGTCAGGTATCAGGTAGCATCTACGTCAGCATCAAGGGCTCTGACTGCCTTTGAGTACCGGTGTATGTGCATAATTATTTTTTCTTTTACTGTAGATATTAAATTCTGACATCTTCACAGTGTGTCTCTCCTGTTAGCACCAAACAGCCTGTAACAGGCTGATTATATGATACTGTATTAAAATAAGGTCTTTGCAGACAGAATTTGACTGCAGACGAAAATCCCTTTGAGGTAAGAACCATCACAGAAAATCGTTTCCATCCTTCTGTCAGCCATCAAACCAACAATATCAAAACTATCAGATAAAGTTGTGTTTTTTGACACATGGATGTGTTAAACATATTTAACAGATTGAAAACTTTTTGGTCTTGGGTGCTCTGGCCTGCTTTCACTCTGCTTTTAAACTAATGTCAAAATCGGCATCCTGGTCAGTTCTTTGTGGGATTTAATGAACAGCCAATTCTTAAAATCTCAGCATGTTAATTTCATTTAACATACTTAAAAGACGTAAATAAAAAATGTTCAGGCAAAAATAGTCATGTGCAGTCGGGTCACCGACTACCTCGTCGTGGAACTAAAATGTTTTGTCCCCAGCATGACGCCCCTTGTCCCTTAAAGTGACGTTACTTCTCTGCAATCTCAATTCCACCATTCACTAATCTTAGATCAGAACCTACTCAGATAATAACCCATCATGCTCCAATCACGCCCATCAAGTCACACCTCTCATCCAATCACAGCTCATCTCATGTGCATCAGATATTGGCTTGTGGTACACATATGGATACATTGGCACAAAAGAAATGACCCAGAACAGCATGCAGTCATTTATTTAATGGTTTACAGTAACTGTCCTCAAACTAAAGTCTGGGTTCTGTCAGAGGTGAGGTAGTGGGGTCCCAATTGAAAGAGGAATAATTCACTTCCGCTCACATAATTTGACTTTTAAGTTACACAATGACGGAATTAAAGCTTAAGGGTATGGTTTCTGTCTTTTTTTATGTTATAAAAATATCTACAATCATTTTCAGAAAGAGATCTATGGTACAATTTTTCAACTTTGTGGTGGCCTTGTTAGAAAAAGGAGAACTTTAATGATATCAACTTACCCAATAAAACAGTTTTAGATAAACTACAGATCAAATAGGCATCAAATTTCTTGCTTGCACACTACATTAAACATCACACACCGCTGTGGTACTGAACTCCAAACTAAATATTTTGTCCTTCATTAGGATCTGAAAAAGCTGCTCCAACCCTACCACGGGACTTCCGGCTCCGTGCTCTCTCGTCCATAAACACCCACCGATTGAGTTTTTTAGAACGCAGCACGGAGCAGGTCGGCTGGACAGCTGGAGTCACGAGACTGAGGTTATCACTGAATCAATGAATATCCTCTTCCTCTCCTCATCAATGTTGTCTTTATGGTCCTCTGCAAACCTCTGACCTGTTGACTCCAGGCGTGGCTCCGCTCATCATGACGGTTTGCTGTTGTAGTTAAGTGAAATATGATCTGGTGATAACACAGAGGGACCGATCTATCAAAGGTTTGCATCAAACCAAGAGAACAAAAAAATAAAAAACTAATAATAATAATAATAATAATAATAATAATAATAATAATGATAAAACAACACAAATTCAAAGCAGTTCAGCACCACGGATAGCGACCGCATCTTTCTGACACCCACTTTAACTTTTTCAACTAATGAGAGCACAGTAGGTCACTGTATCAACAGATATAAAGTTTAGTAAAATTGGCACAGCTGCCCACATGTTCACATACAAACAAAAAATCAATATAAAGTACTCGGCCTACTCACCACTATTTGGACGAGCCTTAAGCTCCGCGGACTTGTCCACGATGCGCTGTATGTCCATTTTCTTTGATCTGTCATTCTCAATAGACAACATGACATGTCCACTCAGTCTCTCCTGTCCCATCGTGCTCATCAAGGGCTTTTTAGTTAGTTTTAACTTGGAGAATGAGCGCTCACTAAGCTGCCAGGCAGCTCTGCGTAACTCCTCATCTCGTGCTTGCAGCAGTGTGTTGGGGTGAATTGCCTTAAACATGTTCACAGTTCCATTTAAGCTGGTGAATCTTTGGGACAGTTGCTGGATGATGATATCAGGCATTGAAAACGTTCACCCGAAAGTTGCTCTCTGCGTCAGTGAGGCGACTGTCTTCATCCAAGTGACCCTTAACTTTTCTGGCCCTGGTTGTTTCAAAACTGCGATTGACTTCCCAATTGAGAAGCTAGAGCAAGAGTGGCAGACTAAGCCTCATCAAATCGCTCTCTAAACTCCATCAAAACACTGATTGCATTTCGAAGTAGAGTAGATGTGTTTATTTCATCGGCAGATCTTCTGTTTTTTCTCACAGCATTTACCTTTTCACAGATAGCCTCCCAAATCGCGTTTCTAACACTGAGATGTCTCTGCTGGAGTTCACCGATGTGTTTATTTCCCTCCTCCACTAAGACCTCCAACTCCATGGCTTCAAACTTCATTTATTGTTTAAGACCACTCTGCTCTCTCAAACTCTCCATGCCAACAGCTGATAGGGCGTTCCCCACCACTTTTGCACCTGTTATCATTTGCGCATGCAGTCATAGTAGATCACCCGCAACACGCCAAGAAATAGAATGTGCAAATGTATTATTTGCACACGCAAATTAGCGCTCTTTATTTGGGATCTTTGTAGATCAGGCCCAGAGTGTTTTATTCTGAAAATGAACCGGATGTTGTCATTGATGACATGATGTCATTTTGTTTTGGTGCCAGACTTCCTGTCCTGCTCAATCTGCTCTGTTGAGATTCATGTGTCGTGCTCCAGCCTCTGCCAAAAATAGAAGTCTTGTGTATCTGAACCGGAGGGCTCCGACCTGCCGGATCAGATATGCAGCTGGAACACAATGGAGCAGATCCAGAGGAAGTTAACACATTGACTAGAATAGAAACCTATCAGATGGATCCTGGGAGCGTCTGGGCATGCCGAATCGGATCAGAGACGGACCGGACACGGATCTGGTGGAATTTGGCCGTAAGATGCTCAGTGGTTGGAGCAGACACCTCACGTAAGGGTGCAGCAATGTTATCCTCCACTGTCTTTTACCAATATGATCTGTTGTCAGTTTTCTATGAAGGTAAAACTGGCCCGGTAAAAGAAAAAAAATTGCTTGACTTGAGATATTTCATCTTACCAAGATTTTACATTTTCCAGTGTGATATCCAGGTTGAAGCATTAAATTATCATTAAACAGTGAGATTCCACAAAAACCTGCAGAGTGAAGACATCGTCCATCTTTATAGGTTTCTTTCAAATCATGACTGTAGAAACTTCAGAGCAAAATGTCAGCAGCAGCAGCAGGAAAAGAGCTTTATTTGCGGAGTCGTGATCAAACAGCAGACTGCTTCGAAATGTTGAGGAGAACGCGCAGTGTCACTCCCTCCCTGAATGTAGAGACGGACACAAAATGACAGACATCAGCTGCGTGGAGGCATCTGTGTTGCCCAGCCTGACATTAGTCCAGTCCTCTATTTGGCAGCTACTAATTCCTGTTCCGATTGAAGGGTTTCTGCATTGCCAAGAGCTAATGGGTCATGTGACGTCCCCTCAGGACACCTGCCTGCCTCCCCATCAATCCCCCCCCCCCCCCCCCCCCCCCCCCCCCCCCCCCTCTTGGCGTTGACATTTGATCATGCAGAGATCCTCCTATTTGTTTTGGATCCTCTCTTTAATGCCGCCTTCAGGGGAGAAATTGACTGCTGGTTTTCACTTTGTTATATTTACAGACAGCCCAATTGAATTTAAGCGCTGGCCTAAATTCTCCTGCTTAATAGCTTCATTATGACAGCAGCAATAGATGCACTCTAAGCTGATTGAACTAATTTACTGCCTTGCTCTTTTGTGTTGTTTTATTGTGCAGCTTAAGCTAGCCGAGGGGGGATTTCCTGCAGCAGGTTCTGAATGCAGATACGTCGGCCGGGTGTCCCTGTGCCAAACTGATCTCTGAGGCTTTGTCTTCAGCCTTGTTGAACCACTGGAATTGCAGGAGGAGGATTGAGGATGATGTGGTTGTCTGCTGTTGCGGTTCACCCTGTCACAAGCTTTTAAAAACCTGTTCACAATAAGCAGCTGGCGGGGGACTCTCTGTGTTTGCGGCTGGCATGCTCAGACGCTCCCAGGATGCGTCTCCTGGCCGTCCTCCCCATAAAACACTCCTCGCTGCGTGTGTAAAAAGCGGCGTTTAGCATAATGAAATGTAGGAAGCAATCAGCGAGAACAGTGACAGAATGCAGGCTGACACCCCGGATATTTCCTGCTTGGGAGAAGTCTAATGTGGTTTAAACTCACATCCAGTCTCATAACTGCATAAATAGAGGCAGGAGCGCTATGCAGATGCTACCCATCCTAGCCGCCTCGCTTCACCGTCCGCTCTGATGCACACGCACACACACACATACACACACTTACAGCACAAAGTAAATTAGCTTTATTTGCATTTTTAAACCTCGATCACGAATGCACCCTGTGTATTGTGCTATTTTTCTTTGTTTCCTCACATCTTAAGGCCTTGGTTTTTTATTTCGTATCAAGGTTTTGAAATACAGTTTTTAGTTATGATCCTTGATTGTCATCTTGCAGTCTCAAAAATGTTCTTGTACAGATTCCAACGTCCAAACAGAGTTGCTCTCAGTGATCAAAAGACACCTTTTGATGCAGCTAAACTATGGCAGAGCAAAATGTATTGTGTACCAAACATCAACTGTATAAAATAGACGACATGACAAGTGAAGCCAAAATATTTACAGCTCTCTCGACTGACTGGCTGCAGTATCGGTCATAAATCCTGCCTCCCTCATGTTAACAGTCGGGACATGGGTCAAACTCTAAAATCAAAAGGATTGAGATGTCAAATAAATTCTTAAACATGTTTTTGTTTATCATTAAATTGTGTTCTTACCATTCTGGTTTATGTCCAAGTGTTCATTTTTTCCAAGAAGTTTGGTTTTATTAGATATTTGGCCTTAAAGGTGACATATCATGCAAAATTGACTTTTTAATGGTTCTTTACCTGAAATATGTTTCCCTGGCATGTCTACAAACCCCCCGAGAATGAAAAAAATCCATTCTGCCCCTGTTTTGATTTCTCCACCTTTCTTTAAATGTGTGTGAAACGAGCCGTTTCAGACTTCCGTGTTTTTGTTACGTAACAACAATATCCGGTCTATCACGGAGTCAGAGCTCGGAGCTTGTTCAGCCCATAGACTGTATAAAATAATACTGAATCCTTCCTCCGTTTTTCATTACCTGCACAAATGTGTGCTAACAAGGAGCTTAGGAGGGAGGCATGCTAGTTGTAGGCTGTCTTAATAAACACAAAGGTCGGTTTTACTCCCCACGTCTGCAGATTTGAAGATCTAGTGGATGATTTTTATTTATCATGGATAAGTGCTAGCACTAGATAGCATAGCTACATAGCTACATGTCGTAGCTGTAGCTGTGTACCAAGACACACGTCGACATACTGACAAATAAAACAACAAGAAACACAGAATCTGTGACCAATCCTTCAGAAAAGGTCCCGCTGCCTTTCTGGCAGAGGTCGGTTTTACTCCCCACGTCTGCAGATTTGAAGATCTAGTGGATGATTTTTATTTGTCATGGATAAGTGCTAGCGCTAATTAGCATAGCCACATAGCTACATGTTCGTAGCTGTGTACCAAGACACGTCGACATACTGATAAATAAAACAACAAGAAACACTAAATCTATGACCAATCCTTCAGAAAGGTCCTGCTACAGGCGCCTCTCCGTCAGGATCAGATTCTGGATCAGATTTAGAGGGTTGAAATAACGTGATCTCTGAGCAGCCGTATATATTCAGCCAACATGTAAACATTAGATCAACGTGCTGGAGAGCCGAGGCACATCCACTTCCGGAGGGGGCGTGGTCAGAGAGAAAACAGAGTGTTCTGAGGACTGCTGAAGAAGAGGGATTTTCAGGCATGCCAAAATCTGATTTCAGTGTTTTTTTGAGCATAAACTTTAAAGACATGTTTTGGGGACCTCTTAGACCAATATATATTGATGAAAAAAGCGTGATATGTCACCTTTAAAAGAGAATGATTGACAGCTCTGTTGACCAGTGAGAAGGGTGAGATGTGTCGTCTCTCTTAACATGCAGCCAATGTTGGAAACCAATATGTTTTGCTTTCATTGTGTCAAATACAACAGATCAATGCGTGTCTGAAATGTTGCCTCAATCAGTAAGTCAATATAATTCTTGCTTGTGCAGACTGCAGCCGTACACATACACCTTGAATCAAGTCATGATCAAAGACAACTTGGCAACTTTGGTGTTTTCATAGACAAAAATCTGCAGTATGAATCAGTTTAAGATAAATGGATTTCTCTAAAAAGGTTGTTGGGCTGTGATCACAGGAATTCCACAACAGGAGGAGGAACATGGAGGTGTTGCCAGGTATGCCAATTTGGTTCCTGGACTTATCCTCTCAACCATGTTTGCATGGTTTCATCAAAAGCAGTGACACTTAATTAAAACTGTGACTTTCTGTGTGGTTAAAGAAGCAACTGTCTGTGATTTAAGATGCTGCTCAAACCTTTCATTTTGAAGGTCCAGCATTGAATTTATAGTGTTGCGCTAAGCACTAGGGAAATTGCACTTGCCATTTCTGGCTTATTAGCTTGTTCAGTGTTTAATTTGCATGTTGTAATTATCAGCCAGTGTGAAGGAGTCAGGAGTTTTGTTTGCAGATGGCATGAGAAGACTGGTTGTTATAAGTAAACCTGCATTTTTCATTCATTAGCTGCTTTATAACTGGAGATTTGGCCTAGCAAGCGACGAGTCCACCAACACAACCTCACAATGGGAAACACAATGAGAAATTTAACATATAAGCAGCTACTGTTGTTTATTGTTATTACTTTGATAGATTCCTTTTGGTCTGTCTGACTCCTCTCCAGCTCCCCCATCTCTAAATATTCTTCCTTCTGGCTCCAGACAACCAAAATGGCGACTGCCAAATGCCAAACGTCAAGTGTACATTCACACACTCAAAAACCACTGGGTGACGTCACAACGGCTACATCAGTTGTTTCTACGCAGCATTCTAGCATGTGCTAAGGCTTTAGCTTCACTTTAATAGCAGCTTAAAGGTGGATGCTTGAAATGTCTGCACACTGTTCATTGTTAGAGTGAAGCCCTCTACAGGATTCCTGCGTGTGTATAAAAGTGTCTGGACTGGCTTCTTTGCAAGGTTCCTCTCCACTACATCCCTGCTGCTGTGACTCCTCACAATGGTAACAATTTGCAACACGGCTGCTGATTTTGGGAGGTGAATGGTACATCTGTCCTGGGAAGAGCCAGGAAGTGCAGCACAAAGAGCTGGGTTTGTCACAGATAGTCCTTCTCTGTGTAGCTGCCTGCATACACCTGAGCCAAAGCAGCCTCACTGGCAGGGGAACGACACAATTGCTGCACCGGAGCTGTCAGTCAAAGCTCCAGGGAAGCAGAACCAAAGGGGGGTCTCATGTGGCCTGCAATTTTCTTGAGGCCATTAAACCCACCCTTTTTAATTCCCGCTCTAACACGCTCGCTGTTCTCACTGTAAAGTGGTCTCTCAGCGCCCTGCCTCCCATCCACAGCTGAAAGACGGGAATGTGAAAAGCACTTTGCAAAACAAAGCTGAACACATCTGCTAATTTCTGCAGCCGAAAGAGAATGTAATGGTGGACACTCATTCAGTCCGAGCTCTGTGAGGGTTCTCACATACAGGTCAGCTGGATGTAGAGGTGTAAAGATTAAGGAACTCACTGATGTGGTTTGATTCCTAATCATTAAACTCACTCTTTGCATTAATAACCCGGTTAGTTTTAGCATGATTCTAACCCTCAGTGAAGAAAGTTACCAATCCAGTGAGTCACCTACTTTAAGATAAATATCAGGCTTTCATTCACAGGGTTCACATATATACTTTACACTTTGCACCTTTATATATATATTGAGTTTGAGCATGACTGAATTTTAAAAAAGGTTTTCGAGTTGTTCAAGTACATTTGTTCAGCCTGCAGCTGTAAGTCTGACCCTCATACCTGTTCCAAATGTATCTTCTCATTCTTCTTGTTTTTGAAGGGCTCAGAATTTTTATTTTGAGGGGTCTGTAACCGAAACAGAAAAGAAACCTGCAGAGGTCGAGCTTTTCCATGAAGCCTCTGTGAAGCCACGGCCCAAGTATAAGGTGGGCAGGGACAACGAGTACGTCACCGAGGTTAAAAAGTGGGCATCTTTCTTCACTGATGTTTCCTCCAGAAAGGTCTATGGTTAGTAACTTTAATGGGACAGGAAGACTTTTTAAGTGATAGGTAGACAGAGGGTAGAGATAAGATCCCAGTGCGTCAGTACCCCCGGCAGTCTAACCCAAACAACACCTCAATTACCCTGCCTTCCTTTAATGTGAGCTCTTAGTGACAACATTGATACTACCAACTCTACCATATGGCCCCCTGAACACTGTAAATTCCTTTGCAGCAATGATCTCTTTCAGCACCCTTTCAATGCTAAAGCACTATCACAAAAGACAACGTGGTGCACTTTGCATGTTGCAGGTGTCACTGCCTTTATGCATACACACTGTTAGCGCTACAAAGGCAATGAAGGAAAGAAATGTTAGAAGATAGGAAATGTTCCTTACTGCATACTGCATACTGCACGTCAACCATTTCATCAATCTTCATCTGGGTCTTTGGATGGAAGTAAGTTCGCTCTCAACGGTTAGCTCTTAACCGTACTGTGTAAAGAAATGATTCAGCTGAATTTGCTCCCAAAATTACGTCAAAACTTTTGTTCACAGTGTCCAACACAGCCTCTGTCGTGTTCGACCGTAAGTGGAACAGAAAAAGTCATAGAAACCTTATTTAAAAATGTACATTTCTGAGATGCCAATTCAGACTGGATTCTTATTATCAGAGGACCTCTGTGTGTCCTTCAATATGGTCAGTGATTCACCCTGGTATTTTTAACCCGCAAATTATGGATATGGTTGAATTGGACAGGATTAAAAACAGAGTTCTCTGCAGTTATTACAAATGATCAGAGGTCTCTAGGTATTACTAATCCCATGTGAATGTGGTTTAAGATAAAAAAAATAATCTAAATTATGAAAACAAAGAATTATTCTCTATTACACTGATGTTATAATAATCAAGCCAGTTAGCTCTTGGATGTTCAGACCTAGTGTCGCAGTTTTTCACCACATGTCAAAGCTGATATCCCAGCTAGTGCCAACTGGTTATTACACCATCCTGCCCACTGAAAAGCCATAATTCAAAAACAATAAAGATCCTTTAAAACAAATATATTGACTGAACATTACAGGAACAATTATTTTGACCTCCCTTTTGGAGTATTTATGATTTCAAGTGGAGAAATATTAGACAAGTGACACATTTAACTCTCTTTAAACATTAAGGCAGAGGATGTAAACATAACCAGGTGCTCCTAAAACACCAAACTATTCCACCTCTGTCCATACATTTAGGTAATGTAGGTTGAATGAATAACTTGTTAAACTCCTGAAAAGCAGCTTACCTTTTATTCCCCTCCCTCCCTCTCCACATAAGTGTGCCATACTCAATTTCCAGCTTCAGTGAGAATGAAGAAAGATAGGGGGAGAAAATTGGAAGTTTGGTTTAAAATGCAGACAGCCCTGGCTTTCTGCTTGACGGCCTGTGACATCTCCCCGCACCACACTTTGCATGGCAGAATAGGAGCTTGTAATAGAATTTCCCCCACCGAGGAGGTTAATTACATCCCCCCTCCACCCCATCCCTCCCTCACTGCAAAATAAAATAAAATAAAATGCACCACATCGCCTGTAAGCTTCTGTGACAGCCACAAATCCCTGTTGCCATCTTACCTTTTACGTTTAATTCCAGGTTAATGTCTGCCATCATGTCACATTATAGGCAGGCCCTCGGGGGAACTTGAGGGGCCGTCAGCTATAGTGACTGACATGACAGCTTCTGGCAAAGAGGAGAGAAGTGGAGGGAAAACAGGCTGTCTGTCACTGTTCCATGAAGAGAGGTCATCATGTTTCTTGACTGAGAGGGTCTTGAAAATGCTGTGGTTTGAATTTATCACCCAGCACACTTCAGAGGAGAGCTGGCAGAGGAAAGTCGACATTTTCAAGTCCCAGGTCTTCACTGTAAAGACTGAGTCAACACCAATATGGTCCCAGACTCAGACTAAGTATTTCATAATTTGTTATAGAAATAAGAAAAGCCTCAGCTGATTGTTTTGAAAGATAAGTCCTGTTTGTGGTAGCCAACGAGGCTAACGGATCTGCAACAGCCTGAACGATCTTAGAAAGGTGCTGCAAATCCAGAAGTGATGCACACTCATAAACACATACAAATGCAAACGCCAACAACACTTAAGGCTTCAATTCCATTAACCTGTTTGACCTATTTGCCTACTTGGCTTACCTTATTCTAAAGCCTTTACCAAATACTAACAAGAGTTTCCTTTGCAGCTTCGTCTTCCTCTGTAAAATTATTAAACGTGGTCTTAAAGATAAAAAAAAATACCAACATTATCACATTAAACTGAGTGTATTTGTCCACTTTCTTGTCTGCATTGACCTGAAAGGTCCAGATATAGACCCTTTTAGGGCCGATGTCTTGATGATGTCTTGGTCTTTGCTGGATGCAGACACGAATTGCCACCACAGGCGACATAGGAGTGTTAAAATGTCATCTTGTTGTGTTGTTAGGTGCCAGAAAAGAAGGAGTTACAGAAATGTCTCAGCTGAAAGTCTACTGAACACCAGCCACCACCAAACATGAAGCCAAGGAATGGACAGAGGTGATCTTAAAAAGTACTCACATGTGCAGCGGATGTCAAAGAGTGGTCAACAAAGTAAGATAATAGGCAAACCACGGATACCACTTTGAACTGCGTCCATCAGGTCGGCCCTTTAGACTGCCACGAGCCACAAAAAGTGTCTCCAAAATCTAAACCAAAACTGAACTTTTCAATTTATTAAACACTTAAAATAAAGTGTAGCATTACCCAACTGAGGATTTACCTCATCTGTAAACTTAATTGTGGGACACCAAAGACCTCATGCTCTGTTACTTTTTATTTCAGGTTGTTAATGAGGTAACATAGAAATACTTTTGATAATTGCTTTTTAAATAGCAATTACATTTTTTAAATATTGTTCTCTTTGTTTATGAGTAATGTTGGCCGTGACTGTGATGATGGGAAGAAGCCCAAGCGCTCTCTTGGTCTCTGAATGTTGTATTGTTTGTTTGACTGTGTGACTTTTGTGTAGCCAAAGACAATTTCCCCAAAAGTGGACATATAAAATTATATTATATTCTAACAGTAAAATTGTTATGCGTAAAATGCATAGTGCAGCAAGCAAAGTTTTCTTACTACATTTTTTTAAATAGGTCTTACCATAAAATCAAGTATTTAAGTCATATCACTGTACAAGATGCAATGTGCAGTTTGTGTCCAGATTTGTAGCTCATTCAAGTATCATCTGTTATCACCATGCAGCCAGCTTCCTGTACAGTAGTTCGTAGATGTGAGTTAGGAACTCTTATTTTATTTAATTAAGGACCCTTTTCACTCAAACCAGCACTTCACTCTATTGTCCCCCCTGTTCTTAACAATACTGCTAATATCTGATACTCAGGAAACACTCAGAGAATAATGTAATCATTAATAAAAGTAGCAAATGGTGAAAGCAATGTTAAGAAAAGAAGATGCGCATTGTTTCTCTGAGTGAATTTCATCTGCAGTCTCAGAAGCCCAGCAGTCTTATTCCAGCTTTCGGCTGAGTCTTAGCTTTCTGGAAACTTCTCAAACAATTGCTCTTCCTTAGCACAGAGGGGAGGGTTTGATAATTTCGTCATAGATAATAAAATCCCAGGGTTTCTTTCCTTTGATCCTACGCTCATAATGCTTTCTGTTGCAGCCTCCAAACATGTTGGTTCATGCATCAGCGCAGCATGGTCAAAATCCCACCACAGGCCGCCGTGCTGCAGGTTAGAGAGGGGTAAAAAGAGTGGGAGAACCTCCTCCTCGTCCCTTCAGGAGGAGCATCCTCGCTTCTGATCCATCAGCCTGCAGGAGATGTAGCAAACAGGATTGCTGCTTCCTCGGGGGATTTGGCCAACTGCCCTAGCGTGGACTTTTCATACATGGAAACTAAGAAGACTCACTGTGGACCTGTCGATCCATCTGCTGCTGTCTTCATATTCACGTCAAATATGAGCCCAGATTTGACCTTCTCTCAAAACTACCATACTCATCTCTGAGGAGAGAACCAGTCTATTGTTTATCAGATCATAAGCAGAAAAATCACAGCAGTATGTTATGAACAGATTCATCTTAACTGTCTGTAAAACCTGCACTGAGAGCTGCAGGAGACTCCTTTGAATCCTTAAGCCACCTTAGAAATTTCATTAGTTTGACTTTCAGTGGAACATTTTACTTTCCCAAGATGGTTTGAACCTTTTTATTGAAGGTTTCCTCTCAGTGATGAAAACGTCTCATGTTTTCTGAATAAAATGACTGGAAATATTAAAACAGTATTGTGCCACATCCTGGATCAGCCTCAGTGTTGTGTTGTGAGTAACTACTCAACAGTACACTGATAGTTTCTTTATTTATAGAGCTGTATGACACTTCCACAGGGTTAGACATGGATGAAGTCTCTGTGACGTCACCCCAGTGGTTTCCATGAAGTCACCTGTAAAGCTCTTTGTTTGAGACTCTTCGAACTTTCTCAGAAGACAGAAAACCTCATTAATCATGTTGGTTGTAGGTACGCTACCAATGATTGATTAACGTCATGGGCGATGTTTATTTATGTGTGTACTCGCTCTCCTCCTTCCTCTCAGTCCTTTTCCCTCTACAGTTGCTCTGATGTCTAATATGAAAAAAAAAGAGCATGGAGCATGACCGCCGGACAACTGGAGTCTCGTGACCGAGGTTTTCCTGCAGTAATTACTGAATCAATGATTCTCCTCCTCCTGTCCTCATCCATGTTGTCTTTGTGGTCCTTTATTCTGAAAATTAACCGGATGTTTTCATTATGTTTTGGTGAAACCTGACTTCCTGTCCCACTCCATCTGCTCTGTTGAGATTGATGCGTCATGCTCCGGCATCCGACAAAAATAGAAGTCTTGTGTATCTGATCTAGAAGGCTAAGGATTGCCGGATCAGAGACGCAGCTGGAACACAATGAAGCGAATCCAGAGGGAGTTAACACATTGACTAGAATAGAAACCTATCAGATCCGGTGTTGTGAAGGATAAGAGATGGATCAGACACAGATCTTGTGGAATTTGGCTATAAGTGCGGTATTCTTTTTAGAATCAAACAATCTCCCATTCTCTATGTCTCCCTCTTTATGTTCTTCCTTCTCTGTACCAAGGTTTATATTGTTAATTATCAACTGAATTACCTTTCTTATATTCCGTCTCAGGAGCAGTTCCAGGATTTAAGTTTAGGTTTGACCTCTTAACAGCAGAGGTTAAAACTGTTTCCCTTATTATTCTACGGATGTTATATACAACCCAATTGGGGGTCACTAGGGAGTCATGAGACGTCTCACAGATTTTTTTTTTTAATTTTAAGTTATGTAAATTTCATATATTTGTGTAAGTTAACTGTAAACTAACAAAAGCAGGTTAATACAAAGCAGGAGCCACAGCCACATGTGCATGTAGGTCGGCTAATTTTCTGCTGACCAGCTAAAATAAGTAAGAAGCAACATGTTATCACTACGAGGGATATTAGGGGTTGTGAGTCTCTGGAACCTACATTTTGGGGGTCACGGTCTGAAGAGTTTGGGAACTCTTGCTATAGAGTTCTTTCAAAGAGCTGGCTTGAGATCCTTCTCAGAACTGTTGTTTTGATTCTGTTTAAGAATGCAATCGCCTGAATGGGTTATTATTTGTTTACAGCAGAGAGGGAGAGGGGTTGATGTTGGGCAATCCACATTGACTTTTAGTTGGAGAGAGAGCGGCACACTACAGGAAAATACATCCTTGGGAGGCTGACTTTCACCAGGGTGAGAGCTGAGTCCCTGTCTTTCACTGTAGCCTCCTCTGTCCCATCAACTAAACCTTTCCTTCAGCATGGATCCAACTGTTGACGAGCAGAGTAACATGAAGAACCTGCAAGATATGGGCTGAGTTAGGGATAATGAAGGAAGAGGTTCTATGTCCCATAACTACCTGCTAACCATACATTATCCCGCTTATTACCAGGCCACTAACTTAAGATACAAACACGTAGGCAAAAAACATTGATTGAAAGATTATTTTATTGATTTAAAATGTTTGGTTTTTTTAAGTAAAAAGGAAATACAATTTATAGTACATCACAAACCATTTCTCCCTTTCCTGTGTAGCATCGATCAGCCGGACATTTATACAGCCAGCTTACTATTGTAGTAGAGAGTTTACAGCTGTCATATGGGTGAAATTTAAGAGGAAAGACCAGGCTGACATTATAAACTCACACACCTGGTGTAAAAGCCTTGAAGGCACGAGCCGCAGCTGTCACGTAGACAACACACTCCCAGTCAGGATCAAACTTTGGAAGTATAATGGTTCTAATGGTTGTTAAGATATCAGAGGACCAGTGCAACAGTCTGACCTACATTGCCTTTGCTGAGGATGTAGAACATAGACACAACACTTGATTGAACATGTAGTCTTTGTCAAAGTCGGTAGTCGCGTGTCAGGTACTGTATTGTGTACTGTACTTACATGTTTGTGTCTCTTAGCTTTAATAACGTGCGTGGCTTTAAGTAATCCACTGCAGACGATCATTGTTGGACTCTTCAAATCCAGCGTGCCTGTTCTGACCGCGGAGCAGCAAACAATGACGAGATTACATTGTATATTGAAATATTCCACGGCTGAGCTCAGACGTAATCCCACGATTAATCAACCCTCTGCGAGAGCTTATATTCATCTTTAAAGAATAAAGACAAAGTGTTGTTTTTGAGGAGAACACAGACGTAATAACAGAAGAAGTTTTTGTTTTGTAGGTCGGGGAACAGAGGAAGTTTCATTCTGTGAGAGTCCACAGAGCTGTTTATTATTTTGTTGATGTAGGTTCATTGTAGATAAAGCTTCCAGAGAGGGAATGTCCTGGGTTTATTTTTGCTAAGCTTAATTATATTTCTAAATGCTTCAGTGAGGTTTTCAAGAGCAGCTATCTGTAATGTGTAATATTTCATATTTATGAAGCATCTGCATAATAAAGATAAGGTATTCAATTAACCAAGCCATAAAAACTCCATGTTATTAAATATTAATCATTCCACATATTGCTTTGATTTCTAACTACTTAATTACAAACACACAGCTCTGCTCCGGCAGTGTGAGTTGGGTTTTCGTCCTCTTTTTGCAGAATATGAAGTGTTTAGCAGAGCACATCTCACACACACACAGAGAGAGAGAGGGGGAAGTGTGTGTGAGCGTGGACCACCCAGACCTGCTCACACTGCCCTCTGCTTCACATGGTTTCAACGTGTCACCATTACATTTTATTTATCACCTACATTATTACCTTATTACATTTAAATTGAATGTTTGGTTCTGATTGGTGAGAATCCATGACAATAGTGAGTTATTTCTTCACAATGTGTTGCAAGAGACAACCTAATCACACACGTCAAACCCAATCAATTTGCAGAAAGCAGTCAGGCACATTTCACCAACCTCCAAAACACAGACAACACAAAGAAGCCATTGGAGAAGCTTTGGGAAGCACAGGAGGTTCGATGTCGTGTTCACACCAGATGCAAATAAAATAAATTTCCCGCTGTATTCCTGCGTATTTGAACGCCAGAATATTCTGTGTTTACTTGCTAAATTGACGGGAATAACTTGTTCAAATCATGTGTGCGAGATAATCCAGAGGCCAGTGCTGCTGATCAGGGCAGTACAAACTTGGTAGTACAACCAATAGATGAACAGACAAAGGTTTTCCAATTTACCAGAAAATCAGACTTCCTTAAGTGGGCTCCTGTTAATTCCTGATCCAATACCAAAATGAACAGATGGTGTAGTGCAGTTTGGGGTAGCCGCACACAGACACTATATCAGAATATGAAAAATGGAGGAGGACCCATGTGCAGTAAAATAAAGATTTAATCCCAAAAGATACAAAGGAAACTTACTAAAATCCTAAATCCAAAAGAAAACAAGGAAACAGTGGGACAAAGAAACACACATCGAACACAAGGAAAATGTACAATGATCCAACACAGGAACAGAGGAACTAAATACACAGAGTCATTAACACAGGTGTGGAACACAGGACACAGGTGAAACTAATGAGGGTAATCAAAGAGGAGGGAATCACACAATGACAGGAAGTTAAACTAAACTGGAAACACAGGGATCAAGAACTACAAAATAAAACAGAAAACACAAAGGACTAAAACAAGATATGGATCACTAATAACACGAGGAAGACAAAGGATAACTTATAACTTACACAGAATACACACAGGGAGGAAACAAGGCATGAAACACAAGGGAAATCTACAAAATGAAACAGGAAACAAAGACAGATAAAACACAGGGAAACTCACAACACTATCAATGTTTTCTGCTCCATTTTCAGATGAATAAACCTCCGTTGGTATGTTATTCACATCATATGTCACAAGAGGATCTCCATAGTGATTGGCCACTGCAGCGTGAATGATTCGCTGATGATACAAGTTTTTCAGCTCTTGGTATGAGTGAATGAGGCGAGTAGAGCGTTGAACACATCGATAAAATGTGTTATCCGTGCCTTTAACTCACATCATTCACGTCACCCAACAAGAACTCGTGAGAATTATTTCATTTGCATTTGTGTGTGAACACAACATGATGCAACAAAGAGGAGACAACAGATAAACTTAATATACTCAGGGTTATCAAACACAGGTGTGACACAAGATGAAGGTGAAACTGGGCAGGGAAGGGCACACAATCACAAGGGAGAGAAAATGCAAGTCAGGAATTAAAGCTAGAAAACATTCACATGAGAAAGCACTTACAAGATGAGTCCCTATGTTTCACTGTGATGTTGTGTTCACACCATACGTGGAATCTTTATTGCAAGTGAATTACATGTAAAGTTGATGTAAAGAGGCGATCAGACTCAAGTGCTTGGTGGTGGTGACAGATTAGGGCGGGGCACACCATCATAACAGAGAAAAAACACACAAAGACAGTAAGTAAAACTAGAAATGATGAGCAAACACAGATTACAAATTAATAAAATTAATAAAACAACAAAAACAAACACAGAATACAAATTAATAGAAAATTAAAGATTAATATCATTGCATTAAGTCAAGTGACAAGCTGTGTCCTGATTCAGTGGCTGCAGCCTTCGAAGGCGATATTTGTGGACTGAATGCATCACTGCAGCACGTTGAGGTTGTCATGGATGTAGAAAGGTTGTCACATTTTGAAGGCTCCTTCAAATATTGTCAACAAATATGTCCTACTTTCCCCGGGCTGCGTAGGACACATCCGGTGCATCCTTTGCGGCCAAACATGTCCCATGATTCTTTGTGCACCGATTCAAACATGCTGACTCTCAAATGGCACAGTAATACACTGTTATATAAAGGTATTCGGCAATAACTTATTGAGACAAAAGCAATGAAACTCGATATTATCATTTAAATGTTATTGATAGTGTTTGATGCTAGCTATGCTAGAGTGTTAGCCAGCCAGATAGCTAGCTAGCTACCCACTCCTATTGACAAAGGCGGTGCTATTTGACGCCAGCCTCATAGGTGGGAACAGTTGGTGACTTAAACATGAAAGCTGCAGCCTCTGGATTGGGATACAGCTACACTATCTAAGATTAGATTCAAACCCACAGCAGTGATGTGCTGTTGAGGAGTAAAAAACATTGCAATGCTGCATTGACCAATCAGAATCAAGCATTTCATAAAAACCCATGTCTTGTGCAGCACCCTACTTAAATAACTAGCTTCACCCTCAGCTAGCCTTTTTGAATGTGAGTTGCTGTTTCTGCATTTCATCATACACCCACTGCCCACACATGCAGAGGGTAAGATATTGTTTGATTGACTCCTGCATCCAGAGGTGTTATCAGCCTTTCATTAAGCTCCCCTGATTTATGTGAGGACCAGTTCTTGTTATGTGCATGCCTGTTTACGTCAGCACAACTACAGTTGTCATCATTTTTTTTCACAGCAGCATGGACATGTATCTGCATAAAGCATTGACTCTATCCTGTGTGGCTGCAGCCCCATACAAATATCCCTCATTTCCAAAACATCCAAATCAAGTTAAGGGGGACAGCATTAGTACAAGAATTGTGTATTTTTTTAAGAAATACAAGATAAATCTAAATATGTGTGTGTGTGTGTGTGTGTGTGTGTGTGTGTGTGTGTGTGTGTGTGTGTGTGTGTGTAGAGAGAGAGAGAGAGAGAGAGAGAGAGGTGTGAACACTGCATGCAGTAAAAGGTCAGAACTAAAGACTGAACATTTTCTCCGCTTTGCTGTTGATCAAACACATTAGCATATATAGATTCAGGTAGATTAAATATGAATTCATCACTGCGGATCAATCAAAGTCTGAGAAAAAAACACTTTTAAATAACCTTTCTTTTCGGACACTGTGACCTTTTTATCATTGCAGCCCGGGGGGGCGAGAGGTGGGGTGCATGGATTTGTTTCTCATCTGTTTCACTGGCTGCCTCATTGATAAAATCCATTGACAAATAAAAGGAGAGCCTTGGAAATTGCTGCTTTTCCCTCTGCTTAAGTGTCAATCATACACAAACACAATCAGCAAATTGAAGTGATGCTGTCTCCAATGTGTGTGTGTGCATCTGTGTGTATGAGTGTGAGGTGCAACAGTACACAAAAACAGGTCAGGGCAGACTGGTGCAGGATTCAGGTTTTAGCCTGCCGGCGTTGGTGGGTGCAGAGCGGCCCCCCTCGGCTCTGCAGCATGAAATCCCGGGCTGTAGACGGGGATTTGGCTTCTTGGTCTAAAGCCAAGCAGGGAATTGCATGACTGGCCATCACTGGCAGCAACACCCCAACCCGGCCACGCTTCCCCTCTTATCTGGCCCTCGCCATCATGCGGCTGCAGCTCCTACCTCGTGGTGCATAAGCAATATTTCCACCGGCGTCCTCCCCAAACCCTCCCCAGAGATTTATCTGGCTGTTGAAGTAGAAAATGAATATTTTACAGTTCACTTGCCTGATCAATTACCTACAAGCTGTTGCTGTATTTTGTGGCTGGACGGAGAGAGCGCTTGTAGGTAGTGATAGAAGGGTCCATAGGGAGCCTTCTCCTCATCCACAACAACAGAAATTTAAAATAGAAAAAAAAGATTGAATGAGACGGTCTCCTGTGAGCCTCACGCTCTGTATGCACACAGCTCAGCAATTGTTGCAAAACAAATTAAAGCTTTTAGGCGATAATTAGCGCAGGCTAATTTCTGGAGGTTACAGACACAGTGGGCTGATTAGAAGTTGCAGAGTGCTCCTTGATTCAAGGCCAATTTGAATATTTACTAAATAAATATATAATGTCTTCAGTGTTCACTGATTAACATCAAACCGTGTGTAGTGTCTTCGAGGAATTTCTCTCTGATAATAATTGTGCCGACCTGCCTGAAGATGACTGTGCTGCCTCTGTGTATTCTCCGCTGCTCGAAACAAACAGAGTCAAACCTTCCTGTACGGAGCAGTTTCTTAGAGCATGGTGTTTGCACTGGTCCTTAGATTATCCTATGCTTCGTCTTTATCCAAATGAATTGCATTTTGGAAAGTTAACGATGCTTAAAACTTGATAATGTTTAGTAAAATAACTAAATTTTAATAATTGAATTTTAGAGTAATTTAAAGTACTAATGTAAGTAGGTTTACAAACTACATGCATGGGTTCCTCCCACGGTTCAAAGACATGCTCCTCAGAGTCAGTTGTTAAATGCAAACAGTATTTACAAAGACTTGACACCACAGATACTCCAATGGTTCAGAGCTTTCCCCCAGGCCTCATTCATACCTCTCACAGGAACACACGCACCAAGCAGAGAAATACAAAATACATAAACACATAAACATGGACTAGTAATTTTGCATTTAAGTCACTTTATACTGCTGCAGAAATCTGATACATTAACTCTTTTTACATCTAAGCAACATGGCTGTCTGTTTTATCAACATACGTATAATATGTAGCTTCTGTTATATTAATTCATGTTAAGTGGTTAAACGTTTTTAAATCATGTAGCTTTAACATAACATGCAAAATCCTTAAAACTACAAGATTGCTTTATGTCAACACAACGTAATGGGTTTAGGTAGGAATCCCATATGCAATACCTCTCCAGAGCAGAAGGTGGCAGTAACGTGCAGCAGGCCCTATTCATCAGCCAAGGTATCATGCTTCTGGCAAAGAAGAGCCATTACAGGGAGTTGGGAGAGATCACGGGTGTTTCCGAAATCGCCTACTATACTAGCAGTACGTACTGATATGTCCAAAATTCAGTATGTAGTAAGTAGTATGTGAACAAGAGCAAAATCTGCAGTAAGCCAAAACTCCCCGGATGTCTACTGATACGGGAAAATATCTCAGTATGCATCGGACCAGTCTGCCTCGTGTACTGTTTCCCACAATGCACAGCGCTCGTTCTGCTTTTTCTTTTTCCTCATTTTTTGACGGGAGGCAATCTGTTTTGGGGTGCTGTGAAAGTTATCAAATTACATATAAACTACTTCCTAACTTTTTAAATCATAAATGGATGCTAAATAAGCATTTTATTTATCGGCTTCGCCGTTGTTTACTTCTGCTTTCCGAAACCGGAAATCCAGCGAAGTCTGGCTCAGCATGCTGCATGACAGATCGGACAGAACAGTCATACTACCTACTAAATTCAAACGCAGTATGTAGTAGGC
This sequence comes from Notolabrus celidotus, assembly GCF_009762535.1. NCBI lineage: Eukaryota > Metazoa > Chordata > Actinopteri > Labriformes > Labridae > Notolabrus > Notolabrus celidotus. The sequence goes on along the minus strand of NC_048287.1, from coordinate 7,786,709 downwards.
AATACCTACTGCCTACTACATTAGTAAGTAGTATGTAGCAGGCCGTTTCGGAAACAGCCCACCTGTGACTGTGCTGGTGGCCTAGCAGTCTAAACGCCACACGTAGCGAGGCTATAGTCCTCATTGCAGAGGTCGCCGGCTTGACTCCTGGATGACATATTTACAATTACTTGGTTCAACTAAATTGTGTCAGGCTAAATGAAAGCATTTTAATTTGGTGGAAATTCTTTCCATAATTTTATTAAGTTCACTCAACAAATTATTTCTTTGAGTCTACGTATTTATTGTGTACTGCTCTTATGTGATCAGGTATTTACTTATTAATCTACATATAAATTGAGCATGGCATTAGTTAAGGCATGCTAGAACATCAGCCCAAGGTACAATATCTGATCCTAATGCCAACATGTGAGCTAACGGCCCATCCAGTTACCTTCATCTAAATGTCAAACGTTGCGTCCTGTTTAATCTGCATTAGCCTTCCTACGCTTCCTGCTTCCCCCACAACTGCTCATATTGTATGTAATGTCACTTATGCTTGCTCTGTTCTGTACCTGGGGGTCTTTGCTGCTGCTCTCCCTGCCTCGGCTTTTCATTCATGTACATTAATAAAAAGGGAGGTGTGCTCTCCTCGCTGCAGGCGTTGGCATTCCATGTACGCACATGGAAGTGCACGGAGCTCTCACAACGGAGTCACACTTCCAAATATAACTACTGATGCAATTATTATTATTTTTTGTGAAAGTGTTCCTGACTGAACTTTGTTTGTGTCTTTTGGTTGCATGTTTTGTCATCTGTTTGTCGAATCTTCATATCAGAGAGTAGCAAAACAGAGCTTGGTTGTACCTGTGTCTCATGACAATAAAGGTTCATTCAAAAGGTTCACTCAAACTACCTGTCGTTTGTCTCTGTATGTCCGCCTTGTGACAAACTGACAACCTGTCCAAAGTGTACTCCACCTCTCACCTCAAGGCAGCTGAGCTCAGTTCCTGCTCCCTGTGACTCCATACAGGATTTGCGGTGTAGATAATGGAGGGATGGATGACTTTTCTTGCACAGCTGTAGGTTCTAGCTGTGAACAGAGGGGCAAAGAGGAGTGTTGCATAAATGGCTCAGTGCTTGGAACTATAGAAAGTGCAACATGATGAACTGAAGCCCCCAAACTGCTTGAGGCACTGGACACAACACATCAAACATTTACTGTCAGGAAGCTTAGTCACATCACAAACATACCTTCTGACTCAAGTGGTTCCCTGTCCAAAACTGTCCCAATACATGCCTGGAGAGTCTGGCACCTTCCCTCCTGATGATGTTTTAAGTAGTATCTGCATGTGCATGTTATAAGCTGAACTTTGTGTCCACAGTTTCTTATAAAAAAGACATCTCTGACCTCCTTAGAAAAAGGACTCTCTGTGGACGGCTGTGTGATTCGTTACCTCAAGTCTGCATGCTGCTGATTTTCCTTTGAAGTCGAATTAGTGAAGAGTCTGATTATGTCTCAATCAAACACATCCATTGTCCTGCAATCAATGTCCTGATTGCAGGAGACACAAAATGTGCTCGCTGGTTTTAATAATGGAGTCGTATTCATCAGGGGACATTCAGAGGTGCAAGTTTTCAAACCCTGCAATCCCCCTGAGCTGTAATCTGAAATTGAAAACATATAGAAAGACACAGACTGAGAGTGTCAATTTTGTTTTTCACCACTGAAAATAGAGGAAATATGACACATAAAGGCGGCTTGTGACACAGAAACATCTAGGGATGCATGAATTTTTTTTGAGCTGGTATGATAACCAATAGAAACACCTTTTTGTAAATTCATATTTTCTGCACCCCTGAGGGAAAGAGAACGGAACATGTAGTGAGCAGAGATGCACATTTATTCCATGCATGCTTCTATACTTACCACTTCTCACTGAAATCACTGTAACCACAGAAAACAAAGAACAGGTCTGACTCCTCAGCTGTCATTTATTGGCTTACTGTGAACCAGAGCCCTCGTGTGCTGCAATAATGTCTTTTTAATGTTTCCATGTTTTCAAAATAACCCTGTCCACAGTAGAATTGTTTTTGATTCTTTCTCTGTCTACACGACAACGCAGAAATGGTGGAAAATGCTCACATAGGCAGGGCAGGCCAGCAGGTGGCGATAATGTGTCATCAGTCTGTCACATCAAACACCATAGAAGAACATTTTGAAAATGCACATTGAGTGTCTTTACGGGCGAGAGGTAACAATAAAAATGTTCTCTAAACTGTGTACAGATTATATGCAGCAGTATAATGATGAAGAACAGCAAGGTTTCTTCGTAAACTTGTATTCAAACCTGACAGTATCAAGCCAATGGAAACACACTGGTAGCCTGCACATCTAGGCACATCTTCTACACAAAAATGACAACAGTTTTCAAAAATCTCCACCTTGGACAGTGTTTGTTAAAACCTTGTTTTTTTTGTGACCTCATACTCTGTTTTTAAGTGTGGACCAAGCAGCACCCTCTGGCCCTTAAAATATGAAGCCAATGTGAAAGTGTGAAAAACTGCAGTTTATTGTGCGTCAGCTTGAGGCTGGCTGCAGAGGCACAGGAAACCACATGCACACCCATTCACAAAAGATGATGAACAAATTATTTACTGCAAATTATCAAAAACTTCACAGCTGTACAGTGTGTCCCAATCAAGCGGCAACCTCCGGTCTAAAACTATGAAACCCAAGCAGAAGTGTTATAAACTGCAATTCATTGAGAATCCACTTGAGGCTGACTGCAGAAACACCGGAAACCACATACAAAACCAATTAAAAAAAGACGACAGGCAAAGCATTTTATTACAGCATTAATAAACATGTTTACAGCCTGGTTCAAAATGACTTGGCTCTGTAACGCTGGCACACTGTACAGGGGGTGAATTTTTTTCTAATGCGATGGTTCAGAAGATATTAAGATTACAAGTTTTTGCCCAAATAAGGACTTAACTCCCGGACGGGAACACACGGTTATTGGCTAGGAGGCTGACACTCTGCCTGGTTGAGTTCTGCATTTCCAATATGGCTGCCGCCGTCGATTGACTTCCAAACAGCGCTCAGGAACAGATGGGTGACGTCACGGATACTACATCCATTATTTATATAGTCTATGGCCCCAAGAGAGAAATAAGCTATTCAGACCTTAAATGTTTTTTCAACCAGGCTGTAAACATGTATAAACATGTTACAATTTGTTATTTTAAGATATTATACTTATGAGTTCTGCCTTATTATGGGCATAGCTGACTTGATTGACATGCAGGCACCCTGTAGCTGTTAGCGAAGAGGCTAAAGAGCCTGCCTTTTTGCCTCATGTTGGGTCGACCCAAGTTACATGGAGTCAGCAGTTCCAATATGACAACCTCCAACTATAGGCTTCAAAATTCTGCCTCAGAAACAGATGGGTGATGTCAAAGACACCTTGTCAATTCATTGCAAAGTCTATGGTGTAGTTCCTTGAGTGACTACTTGAGGGTACCTTCAAAAGCCACTGAAGCTCCACTAGAGCCCGTACTACGAAATTATCGGTCCTTAAAGAGAAATATAATGTTTATAAACTGTTGGAAAAAAAAAACTGCTGAATTCTGTTATGCATTATTTATTATGTATTTCTTGATAACTCACCTGTTATTCTGTTACCCCTTATTATATTAGGGCTATGAGTTGTACAAAATACAGTCGATGACTCTAAGTTGCATGTGTTACACTTCCAGATGCCACCAAACATCCAAACTCTTCCATATTTCACCATATTATTTACCCACATCTAGGTGATAACATAGTTCCTGGATTTGTTTTATGTCCGTCTATTTTTTTTCAATCCAAACAGGCACACTAAATCATTTGGTGGCTGATAACCACAGTTGTCTGTGTTGTTGTTTGCATTGTGTATGTTTTTAAAGCTCATTTGCTGTTAATGCATTTTTTCTCTCTTTTTATATCCGGTTGTTTTCATTTGCAGCACATTTCACAGTTGCATCTGTTTATGCGTTTGCGTATGTTTCTGGATTTGCAGCATGTTACTCCTGATGAAGATCGTTTGGGCCGTTGCAGATCAGTTTGCCGTGTTGGCAAGCATAACAAATGCTGCAAGACTTCTGTAATCTTCTCCCTTCATTCAACATGCAGATACTTCATGATTGAAAAGATTATTGGGAAAGATATTTGATGAAAACTGCTGCCATATGTCAGCTGAATGATAACCACACTAAGTTTGCTCATGCAACACAACGTGCACACGGGAAAAGCAGCAAATTCCATGGGACACATTTATATATTTGAACCGTACTGGACTAAAATTCAAACTCCAGAGTCTGACACCAACAATGTTTCTAAACCAGAACAAACGTGATGAAGCTCCAGGACATAAACAAAAAATGATATGTCTACATGCAGAGTTTGATCATTTATAAATATTTAAGACTTTAATTAAATTATTTCTGACAAACTTATTAAAAAAAGAAGTGTATTTTATTGAGCAAATTACAAAAACAAACTAAAGACTGCTTCAGGCATGGGAGCAAATTAAAACATAAACAAAAGGTGAAATGAAACGTCATCACATTATCTAATGTTACTGATTACTTTAAAATGCCAATCCCAATATTCAGAGATAATGAAAATTTGAACAGTTTATAAATAATTTAGACCATTTAATAAATAAATACTTCATTAGGATGATTATTTCTTAAACACGTGTTGATTATCAAAGTTTCTCAAGAGCCCTGTGGCCCTGACAGAAAACATGGAGGTCCTTACAGCACATCAGTATCAATCCACAAGACCTCACTTAAATGCTTAACTACAAGGGGAGCTCAAAAAACTCCCAGAAAGATATTATAATTAGTTAGTGGTAGTAGTGTCACAGTGAACTTATGGGACATGAAGAGGGAGCTCAGTGTGTCAGGTCCCCCCAGAGTCTAAGCCTATAGCAGCATAACTAAGGACGTTTTTACACCTGGATTGCTTGGAGACATTCTGGTCTCAGCTTGCTTCAATCAAACCCTGGAGTACTTCATTTGAGTGAGAACACAATTGATCCAGCAACTAGAACAAACAGCTGCTTGACTCATAACAACAGTCGTTGGCCAGAAGTTACAGATGCAGTGATAAAGCCACTGGGCAATTTTGATTACAACTGACAGTTAGCATAATAGAAGCATTAGACTTGCGTTACTCATCGTCTAAATCTCTAGAGTTTAGTTTATTTGTCCTCTCATAACTCCAACCCCCACTTTCACCAAGACGCTCTCATACCTTTACATCCTGCTGTCACAGTTTCTTGACCGTAGCATGACTCCTTGCTCAGCAGAGCAGTGAAAGCCTCTTGTTCATGCATTGTCTCACAAGTTTGTTATCTTTTGTATTGTTGTGAGTCTGACATTTCAAACAGGTTCATTCGACCTCTTCACTGCTCCAAGTCGACTCATGAGTCAGTTTGTTGTAGGTTATTTGGCTATCGTTAGTTAGTGTCTCAAAGCTAGTGCTTCTGTGTCAATGGTGACCCTTTCAACTGGCGACTTTTAGTGAGATGCGTCTTTCATAAATGCCTTGAGTGGTCAGATAAGTATATTTTGACTTTATAACAAAAAGATCAAATAAGATGCATTCACAAGGACTCTCTCCGTGCTCCATCAGCCGTTGTAGCCACAACAAGCAGCTATCGCCAGATTACAGGGTCACTCTTTACACTGAAACACCTACTTCACCCATGACGTGAAAAACTACAACTTCGAATACGTTTAACATTTCTGTGTACTAGTTTTTTAGGCTTGCTTTTGTACAAACTCTGTCTCATTGTTACTTGTTAGAACATGAACAAATAGAAAACAAAATATTTGAACTCTTCCTCTAAAAAACATAGATGTCAACAGCACCTTTCAAAGACATAAAGCCATCCATTTCTGAGTTTTAAAGTAAAACGTGATCAGTGGACTTGGACACATGCATCAGAATCTCAATCAGGTCCAAGGCTTTAGCCCTGATGGAAGTGGGGCAAAAAGTTTATGGAACACTTGAGTCAAAAAGTAGGGCATGAACCCAGATTCATAAACACAGCAGAAGTGATTATTTCTGTCCGGGAAAGTGTAAATTAAATCTGACGTTATTTTGCTTCTGTTTATCAGCAGGGAGATGATAAGATAATCCGGATTGTGAAAATTGCTGGATTACACAGAAAATCATCACAATGGGGAGTGATTGAGACTTTGCAAAAGCGCTTTTCTGTCTGGCAAGAAGTTGATGCGAGTCGATCATCACGTCAGATATGGAAAAAAGTAATTTCGGCTTTGTGAATTTTAACAGTTATTCCACGCTAAGAGCTGTAACAAAGGTTCCCGTAATCCTCACCCTTCATTCAACATGCACGGCACACATGATTGAAAAGATTATTGTTGGAGTTATTTGATGAGAGCGGCTGGAAAATGTCTGCTGGAGAATAAGCGCGGCTTGCTCAGGATGTGTTCGCTCTTTCTCCAGAAGCTTCTTCAGGACTGAACCTTGAATGATGAAGAGAAAACGTCTCCATTATCAGCGCTTCTTTTATCTGTCCCAACCAACAGAATCCATTCCATCTCAAGCTCATCAACTCATTTGTGAAATGTTGGAAATTAATTTCAGTCCAGTCTTGCTGACAGTGATAGAGCACATTCACTAATTATGTTGTTACCATAGTGACACCACGGGACAAAGCACGGCTGCTGGCAGGTTTAATTTCTAAAGGACTATTTTTCTTTTCAGGAATATCTTTTATATCTGATTTATTCAGCATGTAAGCGCTCAGCTCTGTGAGGTGCAAAGCTTGCAGTGCTTAAATGAAAAGGCAGAACATTTAAGTGGCTATACAATGCTGTAAAACACTTGCAAGAGGACACATCAAAATGTATACTGTAAAAGCAAAAAGCCTTTCAGGTCTGCTTCTGTGGCTGGCTCTGATGAGTTGCATTCACTGCACAGTGGACACAGACCTTCAAACTACGGCTGCAGAACTCTGTCTGGTCAGACGTTCACATTCCAAGATAATCAGTGGTGGACCGTAACATAGTAAATGTACTTGAGTGCTGTACTTAAGTACATTTTTTAGTACCTGTACTTAACTTGAGCATTATTTTTGGGGAGTACTTATTACTTTTACTCCACTACATTCAGAAGACAATTATTGTACTTTTTACTCCACTACATTTCTATCAGTGCTCGAGTTACTCACTACTTTAACTTTGGAGTCAGCTCATGAATTTCCTTCTCTTTTCTGAAATCTGATCCCTAAGACAGTAAAATGTGTTTGTGTAGTTCTGTTTGTCTCAGTGGTTTAGTTGTACCTGGATATTGTGTGTCTCCATGGTTCAACGTGGAGCAAACACAGAGCAGATTTCACTCAGATCAGACAGTTCATGTAGAGGTGGTAATGATGGCTATAATTCTCCACCTGAGCACCCATGGTCATATCTTCAGCCCGTGTTAGAGGTTTTTGAAATAAAGAATGATACGTAACATTTGTTTCATTACAGATGAACATTTCAAACTAAGTTGTCTGTGCTTGGAGTAACTTAGTTTCTGTTTTTATTCCATGGTATAGAGATTTCAAGTAATGGTTTCTAAATGAACATAATGTAACAGAATGTACACCTATGTAGTCTTGACTGCATTTATTTATTTTGAAAATTCAATGTTTTGAGAAAGTACTTTGAATACCTAAGTATTTTAAAAAAGAAGTACTTCAGTACTTTGACTTCGGTAATAATTTGACAGAGCAACTTTCATTTGTATTGGAGTAATATTTGACCTGGAGTATCTACATTTTGACTTCAGTAATGAAGCTGTGTACTTTGTCCACCACTGAAGGTTATGTTTACTGTTCCAGGAAGTGTCACAGGGCTGAATACATTTTCTTAGAAACACCAACATGTATTTTCTTAGTCAGCTCTAAAAGTGAGAACCAGAGAGAAGGTTGGAGTTGGCTTTTGGAGGCCATTGAAGTGGTCTGTGAAGAGACCAGATGACACTCCTATGAACACCAGTTATATGTATAAATGGTGGGTCTTCATGGAAACTACTTCAAAATAAATACAACGGAAATGCACTGCATATTAAGAAACATGACTCAAAGAACTGAAAGTCATACAGTAAATGCACTGAGTCGGAGAAGGGTTACATTTCGAGATTAAATTCACACATTATTGAGAAAAAAGTTGCGCATTTGGGAAAAACACAAACTGGGAAAAAAATAATTACAGTATATAGAAACCACATTGCTTCCCTTTGAAACATCCTGCTTATGCCTAAGCAGCAACCTCCGGCCAGGAGAATCGAAGCAAATGTGGAAGTGTTAAAAACTGCTGTTCCTCGAGTGTCCGCTTGAGGCTGACTCTGGAAGTACCAGAAACCACATACACACAAATTCAAAAAAGACGATCTTTACAGCAGAAATAAACATGTTTACAGCCTGGACAAAAAAATTGTTTAATCAGCACACACTGTACGGGAGGTGAATTTTTTCATAACTCAGCAGTTTAGAAGATATTTAGATTACGAGTTTTCCATCATGAGAGGCACAGCTGACCGCAGGCAGGAACACTGTAGCTGTTGGCTAGGAGGCTCAAAGCCTGCCTCTTTACCTCACACTAGCTCGACAGCAGTTAGGTTGAGTTCAGCATTTACAATATGGCTCCCCTGATGATTGGCTTAAAACAGCGCTTCAGAAACAGTGGGGTGACAACACGGATGGTGCAGCCTTTAAACAAGGGATGACACGCACACAATTAGAGGAGGTGTAGCAGTATGAAACATGGTTTTTATCAGGTAATTTAGATAAAGGGAAACTGATGAGGATCCTTTATGATTAATTTATGACAATCATATTGAAAAATACAGTTTAATGAGGTACAGCACAGCAGGCATGATGCAGGGCAGTGGCACATGATGTGTGAGGGGAAACAGAGAGGCGATGAGGTTAGTGAAACTTTCCTGAGTTTTTTCAAACAAATTTGTGAAGTTATATTCTCGCAAAGTTGTGCCTTTGATCAAAGAATGTTACTCTTCTCCTCAGGCTTTCTTTCTTTCAGATTTTTTTTTTTACAATGGGCGTAATATGCTGTTGGAAGAAAATCCCTGGTAAAGACAAAGATTGTGCTCAAGGCCTGTAGGGGGCGCTCAGTGTAAAGACTTTCTTCTTTATTGATACAACATTTATATATAACTTATTCTACATGAGTATGAAATGTAGGATTCAGAGAGCTCAAATAAACAGATCACTATCACCCTTTTTAATTTCAATTAAACCTCAAAAATGTTCAAAAGCAGCACCATAACCTGAAGGGACAAACAACACACAGATGAGATCAAACACAAACAATTAAATCAGAAAGAATAATTCATTACAGTTTTTAGTTTTAATTCTCAGAACACAGATAGATATCTTGTGAGAGCCCTGAGAGAATTTAAACAGTGACATTTTGAAATTAAAGGCTGATTGGTGAAGTGCCTGCTGATATAAATGCACACTGAAAATGTAACTCTGTCTGAGTAATGTCAAAAATCAACCTGAAGAAAACGCAGAGAAGCTACAATGACAGCGTGATATCTACTCTTTGTTCTGTCAGGAGTCTGTCAGCAGCAGCAGTCGGTACGAGTCACAGACAAGAGCGACCTTTAGCACGGAGACAGAGAACCAGAGTTTCTGCCAACACTGTGGGAATAAATGTGTCGGTCCCTGAGTGTTGATCATAGCTGACAGAAAGCACCATGTGAGAATGTGATGGGAGAGAGGGGTCAGGGATAATTGGAGAAGACTCTGAATTTTTTCCCTAAACCTCACATCACACCTCTATCATTTTTCATGATGCTGCTGTGTAATGAGGGAATATATGTTTGTTGGTTCAATACTTTGATCCAACAACATTTTCAGTATCAGATTGATCACCTTTCAATTCTATACAAACATGGATTTGAAGAGGAAGAATTTGAAAACTCTGGAAACTTTGGATGTCTCCTCTCTCTCACCATCAGGTCAAATGTTGAGTTTGTCCTGAACTTTGGTTTCTTTCTAAATAACTTTTCTTCGAACCTAGCCGTACACCTGGCGCAAAGCATCATGGCGTGCAAAGCAAGTGTCATTGTTATTTTCAATGTAGTGTTGGTCTCAAAATGAGCCATGGTTAGGGGTGTTCTCGTCTTGAGGATGCAGAAATCAACTGCACCACAGACTAACAAAACCTAGTCCAAAGGGTCTGTGACGCAACCACTTCCTGCTGTTCAGTGGGTGGAATAAGAACATAGTAGGGAAGGCATACATCCCACACACAAGATCAAATGTAACCATGGGCTCATAATTATTATCACTATTATCATTATTTTTCAAAACCCTCAAACAAACCTTTACGGTGGCCCTGAAGGGCAAAACACAACAACATTTCACTAAACGGAGAGGGGAGGGACAACACTTCTTGTTTCTGATTGGACAGAACCCGACAGCTGGTCATCATTTCCTGTTTCTATTAATACAACTCAGCTGAGTCCCTTCACAAATTTTAAACTGAGTGTGAAGGAATGGAAGAGGAGATGGCAATAATAAAGGAATATTTGCTTTTGGGAGAGTACTCTGATAACATGTAATATGATGACTTTAGGAACAGTAACAGGATGGTATTCTTTCTGATTAGTTTGGAGAAAGAACTCTGATCATCACAGGCATGCCAATTGTGTGGTGGTTAGCACGAACAATCTTGGGTTTGAAACCTGGCAGTGATTGTCCATGGGAGATGGAAATTAAACACTTTCCTCACACTGGAGTTTGAACTGTACTTTTGAAGTATGATATCCAAATGGTGGAATGAAAAGACCTAAAAAAGCAAGCTCATTGAAGCAGCCCTGTGGTGTTGAAGATACACCTGCTAACTTTCAGTCTGATGGTTCAGGGTTCAAATCCCTATAAGGGCTTTAAATGTAAGGTAGAAAAGAAACGCTTCCCTCACAATGTGGTTGAAATTTTTAACTATGTCAACAAAATTGTCGAATGAAAATATAAAACAAGCATGCACTGCTAAGCAGCTCTGTGGTGTGGTGGACAGGTCTGCTGCCCTACAGTCTGATGGTCCCATCCATCCATCCATCCATCCATCCATCCATCCATCCATCCATCCATCCATCCATCCATCCATCCATCCATCCATCCATCCATCCATCCATCCATCCATCCATCCATCCATCCATCCAGCTCAGCTTTGTTTGATGGCTTGTGACCATCCATCTTCCTCTGGATCACATTCCAGAGGTTTTCCTCAGGGTTCAGGTCTGGAGATTGGGCGGGCCATGACAGGGTCTTGATCTGGAGATTCTTCATCAACACCTTGATTGACCTTGCTTTGTGGCATGGAGAATTGTCCTGCCGGAAAAATCAATCCTCTGGGTTGGAGAACACAGTGTTATGCTAGAAGAAAGTGCTTCATCAACAAGAAGCAAAGAAGAGCAAGGATGTGGATGAAGGACCACCACATCAAGACCCTGTCATAGCCAGCCCAATCTCCAGACCTGAACATTTTCTGCAAATAAATGCTCTAAATGACAATTGGTTTTTTTTTTTCAGTTTGGGGGAAATGTCAGTATTTTAAAAATAAAACAAAAAAGTTCATTTTATTCAAACACATACCTATGAAAAGTTAAATCAGAGAAACAGATAATTTAGCAGTGGTCTCTTCATTTTTTCCAGAGCGCCATTTCTAACTAACTTGCACAATCTCTTCTCACAAGTTCCCCTGTTTTCCAAAGCGTTCTTCTTCGTTGTGTTTTGCTGGTCTTTTTTGGCGTCTTTGCTTGCTCCATCTGTATCTGTATGCACAGTGGACATAGAAAACAAATGAGCTTTTAAATGTTACTAAAACTGACGATAGGTTGGACGTGGTGTCATAACTTCGGCTCCATATTCTTTATTATTATTAGTTTCAGGGAATTTGCATGCAGCAGATACACAGCAGTATAACTGGCAGCAAACATAACTCCTCTCTGAAAAATCACACAACAAACTGTACTTAATGTTTCCCTGTGTGAGCTGTATATCTTTATTCTTTGGTGTGTGCATGTATATATGTGTGTGTGTGTGTGTGTGTGTGTGTGTGTGTGTGTGTGTGTGTGTGTGCATGTGTGTGTGTGTCTGCCATGGTTCTCCGTAGGATAAATATTAATCAAGTGTTTCTGCCTGCCGGTGAAACATGCTGATGATAGGAGGATCTGGTAGGAGTGGGGACAGAAATTGAAATGATGGAGCTGCTTTCTGGACTGCTGCTGCTACCACCAAGGAGGCCCTCCTTGGACAGCTTTTTTGGGGGTGTGGGCAGATAAACAGAGCAGCCTGGGGCATGATGGGAGAGGAAAAAAGCTTTGTAATAGCAGAGCATATCCTCCTGTCCTCAAGTGCAGCTTACCATATTTGCATCAGAGCTGCGTGTGCTTTGAAGATTCAAGGATTTCTGAGCGTCTGGACATGAAGCAGGATTTCTGCTCCTTCACTGTCAGACACACTCACATGTGCATGTTTACCTGCTGTGTGTTTGTGAGTGTGCATGTGTGTGTGTGTGTGAAGCTTGAATGATGAGTCAGTACTTAAAGCTGCTTTGCATAATCATCTTTTCACCTTTTTGTTCTTACTGTACATATTCACCCAGCATGTACACTTGAGGATAATTGGAGCGCCCTGTTTGTTTACTTGCCGTATCTATGCAGAATATAATGACAGCACAGATTTATCCATTGAGTAATTAGAATGATTAAGTAGTGAAAGACTCATCTTGTGCCATTACAATGACAAATCTCCAAACTTGAGGAAAAAGCAAAATTTAAAGTACCTTCATGAATAGGCTGGAGAAAAAAAATCAAAGCAGTAAAATGAGGAATGTTACCACCATGCAGAAAATGTGCACATTTTATGTGCGCAAGTTAATTATGCCACTTCAGAGGAGCTTGTGAAAGGATAAGGAAAGCTGCATAAATTTAGCTGTAATCCAGGCAGGCAGAACTCATTTGCAGGGATGGTCTTATCTGGGCACTGCAGCTTTCTCACAAAATTAACCTTGGATATTTGGGCCCAATTCAGCCAGCGTTTGATTCTCTCTCTCTCTCTCTCTCTCTCTCTCTCTCTCTCTCTCTCTCTCTCTCTCTCTCTCTCTCTCTCTCTCTCTCTCTCTCTCTCTCTCTACCCCTCTTTACTCACACACATCCTCTGCATACAGCCCCTCCCCCCTTTATGCCACTGCACCCCCTCCTCCTCTTCACCCCCTCTTCTGTTTGTCTATCTCTCTCAGCATATTACAACATTTGAGTCCAGAGTTTATCATTATGCAGTGTGTCATTAAATAAACATGAGGATAGATAGATAGATAGATAGATAGATAGATAGATAGATAGATAGATAGATAGATAGATAGATAGATAGATAGATAGATAGATAGATAGATAGATAGATAGATAGATAGATAGAAAGATAGATAGATAGATAGGTTTTGGTTTCTCAGTTTTCAAAATTAAACACAGCAATACAATTTTAAAAAGCACTTAAAAGCATTACTCAGTCCTTCTAGTCTTACACTAGAGTGAGAAAGTAAGGTTTAACAAATAAATATGAATATCATTACAGTTGAAAAGATGAAAAAAACTAAAACACTATCAGGAGTCAATTTTTTCAACGTACTCAAGGCAGACTGAGATCCGAAATTTTTCAGCAGGGAGGAGTATTGAAGGCAAATCATAAAATAAGTGCTTACGCAAAATCACCGTCGGATTCATGACACGTGCGTACCAGCCAATTTTGTTCTCACCACCTTGCGTATATTAGTGAATCAGAATAATTCTAAATCGACAAGCGCGTGCCTGCAACCTGCAATCACCATACTACTGCGCCCCAATTCATCCATAAAGGACATCTGTTCGGTGCATCAAGACGCTGAATTTCACCCCGGCAGAAATAGAGGTGATTGTTGTGGAGGTTGAGGCAAGAAAACCAACACTTTTCTGAAGCGTATCAGCAGGAGTCACCATGACAAAAAAAAATGAAGCCTGGGTTTCTCACTGAGGCTGTTAATGCTGTGTCTCCTGAGGTTCGCACCATGGCTCAGGTTAAAAAAAATAATTGTTTGATATTAAAGTGGACGCAAAAAAAAAAAAAAAAGCAGAACAGAAAAGAAGGGAGGAAACTGGAGGAGGACAATGACCACCTGATCTGACAGCTCAAGATTAAAGAACGCCTGCGATTATTGCAGACACACCGTGATATCAGGAATATGTTCCCGAAATGAGGGATAAAGTGATGATATTCACCCGTCGCCTAATGGTCATTCATTTAATTTAATGAACACAGCCCGCTGCAATTATCTTGCACACGTTCTCAGGGGCGTAGAGTAACTTGCCACCAGCTGTGTCCAAACACATCCAACGAGCCTTCAGCAGCCCAAATGTGCGCTCTACTCCGGCACATGTGTGAGCATGGATGTTGTTATTGCGCACCTCTTGGTGGGGAGGGGGGTTTGGGACTCGCACATGGAATCATAAGCCAGGCCATATCTCACAGATAAACAACAACATTTTAGCATAAACAGGATAGAGACTTAAGCTAAATACAGGGTTCCCACTCTTTTCCAGGTATCATTTTCCAGGACATTTTCATTGATGATCAAGCTGGTATGACAGTCTAAATTTAGTTCCTAATTTAGTTCCTAAATAGTTTAATATGTTCCTCTTTGGAAGTCTACATTGAAAGACATGTAGTTTAGGAGTCTAGGAGTTTCTGTGCAGCTGTGTCGCTCTTTTTGTTCTGTTTGTTTTCACTATCGGGAGTTTGCACTCCTCAAACTTTTTGGAGCCAGGGACCCCTTACAGGTGAGAAAATTGTCCAAGGCCCCCTCATAATTGTAACACAGATTAAGCACATTAGTGATGTGTCATGATCAAAAGCTGCGGCTCTGAGAGCCGGTGCTTTATAGTGAATCTGAAGAGCCGGCTCGCATTGAGAGAGAGCCAGCTCCCAGATTTTTCCTTTTGTTGCTTAGCTCTCACAGTGCCCAGCTCCAGCTCTGCTCACAGCAGAACTTTGTTTTGATTGGTCAGCATGGCGGCCATGCGGCCAATCACATGTTAGGATATAGGATACAGGTGATGGAGGGGAGGCTGTGTATCCTGGCTACATCCGTGCCTTCAGAGAGTCTTCTTGAAGACCGGGCAAATACTCACTGAGAGAAGAAATCGGATCAGCCCATCCAAGCTGAGGCATCTGATTTTTCTCAATGCCAACCTGAGGACATTAATAATGTTTGCTCCAGTTTGGTTCTGGTTCTGTTTGCTTGAGTTAGGTTCTGGTTCTGTTTGCTTGAGTTAGGTTCTGGTTCTGTTTGCTTGAGTTAGGTTCTGGTTCTGTTTGCTTGAGTACGGTTCTGATACGGTTCTGGTATGGTTCTGTTCTAGTTTGGTTCTAGTTCGGTTCTGGTACGATTCTGGTACGGTTCTGTTCTAGTTCGGTTCTGTTCTAGTTCAGTTCTGGAACAGTTCTCGTACGGTTCTGGTATGGTTCAGTTCTGGTTCGGGACTGGTTGGGTTTGCTTGGGTTTAGTTCTGTTTCTGTTTGCTTGAATTCGGTTCTGGTTTGGTACAGTTCTAGTTCAGTTCTGGTACAGTTTTGGTCCGGTTCTGGTATGGTTCTGGTACAGTTCTGTTTTGGTTTGGTTCTGTTCTAGTTCGGTTCTGATACAGTTCTGGTAAGGTTCTGTTCTAGTTTGGTTTTGTTCTAGTTTGGTTCTGGTACGGTTCTAATATGGTTCGGTTCTGTTCTAGTTCAGTTCTGGTACAGTTCTGATACGGTTCTGGTTCGGTTCTGTTCTAGTTCATTTCTGGTACAGTTCTGGTACGGTTCTGGTATGGTTCTGGTACAGTTCTGTTTTGGTTTGGTTCTGTTCTAGTTCGGTTCTGATACAGTTCTGGTAAGGTTCTGTTCTAGTTTGGTTTTGTTCTAGTTTGGTTCTGGTATGGTTCTGGTACGGTTCTAATATGGTTCGGTTCTGTTCTAGTTCAGTTCTAGTACAGTTCTGGTACAGTTCTGGTATGGTTCGGTTCTGGTTCTGGTTCGGTTCTCGTTTGGGTCTGGTTGGGTTTGCTTGGGTTTGGTTCTGGTTCTGTTTGCTTGAGTACGGTTCTGGTACGGTTCTGTTCTAGTTTGGTTCTGGTACGGTTCTGGTAAGGTTCTGGTACGGTTCTGGTAAGGTTCTGTTCTAGTTCGGTTCTGTTCTAGTTCAGTTCTGGTACAGTTCTGGTACAGTTCTGCTATGGTACGGTTCTGGTATGGTTCGGTTCTGGTTCAGTTCTGGTTCGGTTCTGGTTCGGGTCTGGTTGGGTTTGCTTGGGTTTGGTTCTGTTTCTGTTTGCTTGAATTGGGTTCTGTTTCGGTACAGTTCTGGTACAGGTACGGTTCTGGTACGGTTCTGCTATGGTTCGGTTCTGGTTCAGTTCTGGTTCGGGTCTGGTTCGGGTCTGGTTCGGGTCTGGTTGGGCTTGCTTGGGTTTGGTTCTGTTTCTGTTTGGTTGAATTCGGTTCTGGTTCTGTACGGTTCTGTTCTAGTTTGTTTCTGTTCTATTTCGGTTCTGTTCTAGTTCTGTTCTGGTACGGTTGTGGTTCGGTTCTGGTTCGGGTCTGGTTTGGATCTGGTTTGGATCCGGTTTGGATCTGGTTCTGTTTGCTTGGGTATGTTTCTGGTTCTGTTTGCTTGAGTTTGGTTCTGGTTCTGTTTGGTTAAGTTCAGTTCTGGTTCTAACCCTAACCCTAAACCCAATCCTAACCCTAACCCTAATCCTAATCCTAACCCTAACCCTAAACCTAATCCTAACCCTAATCACAACCCTAACCATAATCATAACCCTAACCCTAACCCTAATCCTAACCCTAACCCTAATCCTAACCCTAATCACAACCCTAACCATAATCATAACCCTAACCCTAACCCTAATCCTAACCCTAACCCTAATCCTAACCCTAACCCTAATCC
Source organism: Notolabrus celidotus (assembly GCF_009762535.1). Taxonomy (NCBI): domain Eukaryota; kingdom Metazoa; phylum Chordata; class Actinopteri; order Labriformes; family Labridae; genus Notolabrus; species Notolabrus celidotus. The sequence continues at coordinate 7,769,669 of NC_048287.1, read as the reverse complement.
TAACCCTAACCCTAAACCTAATCCTAACCCTAATCACAACCCTAACCCTAATCCTAAACCCAATCCTAACCCTAACCCTAATCCTAACCCTAACCCTAACCCTAATCACAACCCTAACCATAATCATAACCCTAACCCTAATCCTAACCCTAACCCTAAACCTAATCCTAACCCTAATCACAACCCTAACCCTAATCCTAACCCTAACCCTAAACCTAATCCTAACCCTAATCACAACCCTAACCCTAATCCTAAACCCAATCCTAACCCTAACCCTAAACCCAATCCTAACCCTAACCCTAATCCTAACCCTAATCCTAACCCCAATCCTAACCCTAACCCTAATCCTAAACCTAACCCTAATCCTAACCCTAAACCTAAACCTAATCCTAACCCTAACCCTAACCCTAATCCTAACCCTAAACCTAACCCTAATCCTAAACCTAACCCTAATCCTAAACCTAACCCTAATCCTAACCCTAAACCTAACCCCATCCTAACCCTAACCCTAATCCCAACCCTAACCCTAACCCTAACCCTAATCCTAACCCTAACCCTAAACCTAATCCTAACCCTAATCACAACCCTAACCATAATCATAACCCTAACCATAATCATAACCCTAACCCTAACACTAACCCTAAACCTAATCCTAACCCTAATCACAACCCTAACCCTAATCCCAAACCCAATCCTAACCCTAACCCTAAACCCAATCCTAACCCTAACCCTAATCCTAACCCTAACCCTAACTCTAATCCCAACCCTAACCCTAACCCTAATTCTAACTCTAATCCTAACCCCAATCCTAACCCTAACCCTAATCCTAACCCTAAACCTAACCCTAATCCTAACCCTAACCCTAATCCTAACCCTAACCCTAAACCTAAACCTAATCCTAACCCTAATCCCAACCCTAACCCTAACCCTAATCCTAACCCTAACCCTAAACCTAATCCTAACCCTAATCACAATCCTAACCCTAACCCTAATCCTAACCCTAACCCTAAACCTAAACCTAATCCTAACCCTAATCACAACCCTAACCCTAACCCTAACCCTAATCCTAACCCTAGGATTAGGATGAGAATGGTTTTGTAACAGAATAAATGCACAGAATTGGACAATTATAAGTTTTCTCATAAAAACACAGTATGTAAAAGGGTTTTCAACACAAACCATTAGTTTTTGCAAAGTTAAGGTAAAACATACGACTCAAAAAGATCCTAAATTAAGAGCCGTTCGGAAGTCGAAAGTGCCGGCTCTTCTTTGGGGGCCGAGTTAAAAGAGCCAAACTTCCCATCACTAAAGCACATGCTTACTACCATTTGCACTCTTGGATGCCCTTGGAACTATTTGTATTGTAAAACGTATCAATGTAAATACTTCAGACCTGTACCATAGTGATAAACAGATAACACTTCAATTTGAATCAAGTAAATACCACTTGTATACTTTAAAACAGAGGGTCATTTCATTCCTTGTGGACTCAACATGACAGCATTTATACTTTTCAAGTAATTGATCTTAAACGCTTTCAGAAAATTAACAGTAACAAGACTCACATATCCCTTCAAGCCACCAAATGGTATCATAACAATGGTGTATATGCTGATTTGTAATGACAGCACAATTTTATAATTTATTAGAAATGTATTCAAATTATTTCACGGACCCCATGCTATGGTTCGTGGACCCCCAGGGGTCCCAGGACCCCACTTTGAGAACAACTGAGCTAGAGTACGGGAACCCTGTAAATATAACATAAAATATGCTCACCAACTAGCCATCCGTTTCTTAGAGCAGGGGTTCCCAAAGTGGGGGTCGAGACCCCCTGGGGGAGGGGGAGACACAAATGGGAGGTCTTGAGATGTCTTCCAGAATGTTTTTTTAAAGTTGTCTAATAATACATTTTACCCATTATAATAAAAAAAAATTCCTTTTACTGAAAGTAGTTTAAATAAGTCATGCATTTAGTTAATAGAGTATGTGTTTACATTTTCTGAGAAAGTTGGTTGTCATCATTTGTGCGTATGCGCATGGTCTGAGGATGTTCTATTTTTGTTTGCAGTGTAAGAACAAATTCAAGTAAGAATATATTGATGAATCCCAGATTTGTGCTTCAAACGTGCGTACGCACGGTTAGTGAATGAGGCCCATTGTGAGGAAAGTGAGTGAGGACGTCAGATTATCTGGTAAATTGTGGAAACCTTTGTCTGTCACTATATTCCTGCTATCAGTTGTACTAGAAAATTAGTACCGCCCCTTTTAGCATAACCAGCTTCACCTTTCAATGTAGGCGAGCTCAACCTTGTTTGATGACAACAGACTGTTGTGGCATTTGAAGGGAACCCAAACGTAGGCATCTTAGGCACTCACATAAATGCAATTTTGACACACAAATTGAGTGCTACGCTGCAATTAGGCAAGAAAACACAAAACATTCTGCCGTTTGTACATGTGTGGATTACCAATCATTCACGTTTGGGGAAAACTCGACAACTTTTGTCGACCTAGCGACAGGCAAAGAGGCGGAGGTGAGGCGGCCTTTAGTCTTGATGCTAACAGCTACAGCTACAGGGTGCCCTCCTGCTAGTCAACCCATCCATGCTTCTAATTATGGAAACTTAATATCTTCAAAACTAATAAGTTAAAAAAAAAATGATCCCATTCAGTGTATGTTGATAGAGAAATACGCTATTCAGGCCAAAATAATTTTTTTGAACCAGGATGTAAACATGTTTGTATCTGCTGTAAAAATGTTTTATGTGTGTGTATGTGGATTCCAATGCTTCAATAGCCAGCCTCAAGTGGACACAAGAGGAACTGCACTTTTTAGCACCTTCTGCATCTGTCAGCTTAATTTCTAACAGCCCAACATTGCTGCTTGTTTGAAACATGGCGTTAGAGTTCACTGTAGTAAGATGTTGGAATCGCAGAGTGACTCATAATGTGACTTTATAACATAAAATATGTAGCCCACAAAACTGACAATATCACAACACAGCAATTCTGGGATAATCAATACATTGCAAAACAATTCATCAAATATCTGATTAACTGAAGAATTAAAAATGCCCCTAAAAGACAAAGTTCAGGATTTATATATTTAATCACTGCACTTAAATTTTTCCACCAAGATAAAACAGTGTCAATGTGTTTCATCTTTACATCAAATTTACAGAACAAATTAACTTATCATTAGACTTCTATTTTTGCCGAATGCCGGAGCATGACGCATCAATCTCAACAGAGCAGATGGAGCGGGACAGGAAGTCAGGCACCAAAACAAAACGAAAACATCCAGTTCATTTTCGGAATAAAACACTCTGTGTTATCACCAGATCGTATTACACTTAACTACAACAACAAACCGTCATGATGAGCGGAGCCAGGCCTGGAGTCAACAGGTCAGAGGTTTTCAGAGGACCAGAAAGACAACATGGATGAGGAGAGGAGGAGGAGAATCCTTGATTCAGTAATTACTGCAAGAAAACCTAGTCACATGACTCCAGCTGTCCGCGGTCCTGCTCCATCTGAAAACACAATCGGTGGGTGTTGACAGATGAGAGAGCACTGAGCCGGACCACAGTGGATCAGAGATGGACCGGACAAGGATCTGGTGGAAGTCTCGGGTGAGTGTCTGCTACAAACCGTGAACTTGACCCCCTGAGGGATCTTTGGTGTTTTATCAGTAAGTTTAATGTGGGTTTTAGTTGGAGGAAGGGCCGTGAGGTCCATGTAGATTGTTTATGTGCATGAACTTTCTCCAAAATACGTCACCAGTGACTACGTCAGGGCCTAAGCAGCAGGACTTCAGCTTCACTTTTAGATGGGAGCAGATGGAAGCATGTCGTCCATTTTTACAACAGTAAATGATAACTCACTGAAGCCAGTTACACCTTCAAGTGCAAAGGACGTACATGTTTGCTTATAGTTTCCTTCGTTTTGTGACTAGTTTTCGTCTCTTCATGCACAGTTTATGTTCAAATATCTACGAGTTAAACTCTGCTGAGACTGGTGGAAATGTAAAGAGCTTGTTGTTGTCCTTCAGTGATTTGCGAGTCGTGACTGTCCTCGACATGAATAGTTCCTTTTGTAACATATCTAACTGATCTCGCAAACTGTCCTTTAATTCACTACTGTGCTGTATGGTGTCAACTGTATTTAGTGCCAAAGTGATAGCAATCATAAAGTATAATAGGCCATGAATAAGTCATAAGCTCACATGATGCGATAAATCTTGTCAGCATCATGGCGTGTACCCACTGAACTTCTATTAGTCGCCTTTATCGCTGTAATTGAGTTCTGCAACACAGAGACACTTTAAAGCATTCAGAATTATTGAATTGTCGTTTGTCTTGCTGCAGGAGTGTTTTTCCTCTGATGCTGACAAGGTAATCTTCCAGCGGGTTCTCAGAAAGTGAGTGGAGCAGCCGCAGAAGCTTTTTTCCAACTCTGACGCTACCCATAATCCTCGCTGGCTGCTCCTCTCACATCATTTTGGCAGTGCGTCACCTGGAGACTGATGATCCTGACAACGTCACCTGTCCCCATCTGTAACACTAATGTCCCTGTCAGGTGATGCCAACAGAAAACATAAATCAGCACCTCTGCCGGGCTGCTAATGGGACATCTCCTAATGTATGTATATCTCCCCTCAGATTCATTCTGTGAGCGTGGAACATATGCTAATCACGCCGCCGTGTCCGTGAGGCACGAGGCTTCAAAGTCAGACACAAATCTAAAATTTAGATATTTTCAATTTTGTTCTGTTTGGTTTCTTTTCATTTTTAAAGGAGCTCTGGTGTCACACTCAGACTTATCTGTAAGGTTTTTCTGTATCTTTGAAATGAGCCGAGAAGGAGAGCGAGGTGAGCTCTGATGTTCCAGACAAGAAGAAAAGGAAAAAGCACGCTCCTCTGTCAGGGTAAAAATGACTGCTGTCACCTTTTCAAACACAGTTTTCTGTGTCTTATAAACTCTAAAAAAAACAAATGCAGACTTTCATTTCCTTAACTTTCTGTTAGCTTTAAACTGTATCTCACCTTACAGAAATAGCTTTATAGCTAGGCCACTGTTTTGGTCTTCTGTCAGTTTTTTTTGGTCACCAACTGATCACTGCCCCGCAGGAACACAGAAGTATTTCAGGTAGTGCTGAAAGAAATCCGTTTTCTGACAGATGAGAAACCACTGAACATTTTCTACAATGATTACAGAAAAGTTGCGGTAAATGTTGACAATAAAAAATGGGATGGTTTGCAAATACTTTAAATCCTCTATTCATTTTAAAATGATGCAAAGACAACATACTGTATCATAGGTGGAAACTGAATTTGGGGACAGAGACATGTTTCTCATTGTGTTGCATGACCTCTTCTTTTAACAACACTAAAAACATTTGTGAACCAGGAGACTAGTTTCAGGAGTTTAAAGGGAAATGTCCCGCTCTTGCCTAATAGAGGATTTCAGCTGCTCAACAGTTCATGATCTCCTTTGTCTCGTTTTCCATTTAATTATGCTAATAAGGTTTTCATTGGTTGAAAAGTCAAAACTGCAGGCAGGCCAGTGTAGTACCTGGACTCTTCTACTACAGAGCCATGCTGTTGTAATACGTGCAGAATGTGGTTTGGCATTGTCTTGCTGAAATATGTAAGGATGTCTGGATGTCAGCATAGGTTGCTCCTAAACCTTTATATATTGTTCAGCATTAATGGAGCCTTCACAGATGTGTAAGCTACCCATGCCATGGACTCTTATGATCCCCATACCATCAGGGATGCTGGCTACAAACTGTACACTGATAACATGCTGGGTGGTCCCTCTCCTCTTTAGAGCAGAGGACACAGCGTCCACGATTTCCGAAAAGAATGTCAGATTTTGATTCATCAGACCACAGGGCAGTTTTCCACTTCCATCTCAAACGTGCTCAGGTCCAGAGAAGTCTCCGGTGTTTCTGGATCATGATTATTTGGTTTCCAGTTTCAACCTGTATTTGTGGATGCAGTGACAAACTGAAGTTGACAGACAATAGTTGAAGTGATTTTGAGCCCATGCAGTGCCTTCACCTACAGAGTCATGTCTGTTTTTAATGTCTGTGCTGCCCGGGGGCCTGATGATCCAGTCTTGGTTTTGGTCCTTGTCGATGATGAAATCCACTCATTCTTTGTCATGTTACTCTGAGGAACATTATTCTCAAACTGTTGAACTATTTGCTCACACAGTCTCTCACAGAGAGGCGAACCTCTTCCCATCTTTCCCTCAGAGAGACTCAGCCTCTCTGAAGTCCTCTTTATACTCGGTCATGTGACTAACCTGTTGATGATTAACCACATTAGTTTAGAGATGTTCCTGATCTCTTGGTATCACACAACTTTTTTCATTGTTTTGTTGTACCCATCCCATCTTTTTGGAAACAAGCTGCTGGCATCAAATTCAAAATTAGTCTTACTCATGAAAAACTAAAATTTTAAACTTTATTTGATTAAATGTAGGGTTGAAATTATTTGCAAACCATAAAAATCTGTTTTTATCAACATTTTACACATTCATTATTGTAACGTGGGATGTACATACAGCGTAATGAATCAGAGGGTCGCCGGTTCAAGTCCCAGAGTGGACAAAGGTTGACAAGTGGACAGGTGGCTGGAGAGGTGCAGGTCCATTTGCCTGGGCACTGCCGAGGTGCCCTTGAGCAAGGCAGCAACGCTGGTTGATGGCAGCCTCCACACTTCGACATCTCTTCTTAGCATGTTTGTGCATGATTGCGTGTATGACAAACTATGTGTGTATGTAGAATGATCAAAAAAAAGAACACAAGCTAAAATTTGAATTTCCCCCATGGGGATTAATAAAGTATGTTTACCATACCTTTACCTTTAAACTTACAGAAATATTTTAATGTTTGAGTCAGAGTTTTTTTTTAAATTATCTAAATTACCTATTAGTGCTGACCCCGTCTGCAGAAGTTGACATCCTAGCTTCAGTTGTGGTTCTCCAACACTGAGGCAGAGCTGACCAGGATCCCCTTTGGGCGACACACTAAGAATTGACAAGTACCTAAAAAAAACCTGCTTCAACAAAACCAAACAGCACATAAAGAAAATCCAGGGGGGGATCACAACCTTTTGAAGTTTGAATCAAACCAGAAAGTCTTGACAAGGAGAGATGCACAACCCTAATAACTATGCAAACACAAGGAGCTAACTTCAACGGCTGCTGAGCTTTACAGCTGGATTCTAAATATTTTGTGCAACTGTATGATTTAGATTTTTTTAATGTCTTATTGTGAGACTGAATGAGGAGCTTCCAGTCTCTCTGCAGCTCTTTATTCAGAACCAGTACTTTCAGTCCAACCAAGGTACAAATTAAAAAAACATGTTCTTTTGCTGCTAGGCTTCCTCACAAAGGCCTCTTATTGTTATTTAAACTTACGACTAATCCACGCAGAGCGTGCACCGCTGTGATCTCTCAGGTCACTCGCTCACCTTTAAGTGCTTTGACATTTCAATTCGCCTCTTACGTTAAAGAGGGGTCTTCAACCACAGAGACTGCTTTTGATCCTCTCTACAGTAAAGAGTGATGGACGAGCATCGCAGCTCCCACACTGCCGCCTCATTTATTCACAAGGGAGTTATTAGTCACCAAATGAGCTGAACTTCATGCAGCCTGATTGGAGGATTCACCGCTAGCCATGCTGAGAAAATGTTGGAAGTGAAAGGAAGATTGTTTAGGACATAATGTTCGTATTCACAGAGACAGTGGAACATCTTTGCTGAGCATGACTTCATGACAAAATGAAAGCTTGTCTACAGAAAGATCCACCCATTAAAGTTATTTTCTATGGAGGTACAGGACGTGCATAGCAATGAAAGGAAGGAGACAGTTCCTCGCTATTTTTTCTCTAATTGGACTGAAATTAAGTGGAAGAAATTGCAAGACAATTAACTGTGCTTTTTTTATCAGAGTTGCACAGTCTGAAGGAGGTTCAGTGGTGGCCCGCCTGCGCTGCCAGCCACAATCTTTCCCTCTGCTTTTCACAGCCTTTGTTTATCTCATTTTTCAATTAACCTCCACGATTTAACTCCCTTCATAGAGCCGGGCGCATGTTTGCTCCAAAGAACAAATAAAATGGTCTCTTTCTCTCTCCCTCTCTCTCGCACACATACACGCTATCTTTTCTTTTTCTGTTCCTCCGTCTTTCCCTCTGACTCCCCTCTCTCTTGGCTGCGGTGTTCTTTCAGCCCAGGATGCTGAGCTTCACAGCGCCTTGCAGGGTTTTAGCAGGCATGAGACTGTATGTGTCAGATTAAAGAGGGGAAATCTGTGGCGTGCAGGGAGAGCTTTGTAGATATGGCAATTTGGTGATAACTTCCTCTTCTCTGCACTCTCCCTCCCACCTCCTCCTCCTCCCCACCTCCCTCCTACCCTTCCATTTGGAAAGAGACCACTGGCGGGCAGGCGGGAGGGGAGGAGGAGGAAGGGCTGCTGTTGCCGCCGCTGCTGGAAAGCTTAGACAATCTTTCTCCAAAATCAGGTCCGTCCTGCCAGTTATCGCAGGGACTGGAAAACATGTTTATTTTATTCCCACTGTTTCTGAATTGTGCTTTCTAACTCAGCTGATCTTGTAGTTTAAATTTTAATTAAAACTCGCCTCAGACAATCTGAAAATGATTGCGAGCTAAATTGGAAACATGTCTCGCTTTCACACCTGAAAAATTTGTCAATGCCTTTAATCAAGCCTATTGATTTTAAATGCTGCAAAATGTGACACCTAACCCCAGAGAGGAGAGATCAACGCGTTGTTTCAGAGAACTCCATTCATGGATGGATAACCGAGAGCCCCTATAGGCTCCAGGGCTCTGGGCCCAAGGGGTCAGGGAGGCCTCCGGACCAGAGCCTCTGCTTCACTAACTGCCTGCTGCAACCTGACCTCCTCAGGCAAACTGCTCAAGACAGAAATAAAGTTGTTGAAGGAGTTGCAAGACAAAAAAAGAAAAGAAATATACTGTTGTGGTAATTTCTATTTCTCAAATAAGAAACAAAAGGAGCCAAGACGGCAAAGACTGCAAAGGAGAGGCCGCACAAACCGAGCACCCGAGAGAAGCTGAGTCTATAACTCATATTCACCAAACAGACTTTCACACCTGTATCATCACATCTTCTCTGACAGATTCCCTCTGTGTCTTGACTTTAAAAACTCTTCAGCTGACAATGTAGGTAACTATGACAAAACATCAACTTAACCCTAGAACACTATCGTTAAACTACCGGGTGTTTTTTACTGGATAAAATATACCCAATAAAAAGTACTTGTCATCAAAATATGACAATACATGACAAATTAGAGTAGTGTTCTTTCATTTTAAACTGTGCCATGTCTAACAAAATGAAAAAAAATGTATCATGGGGGGACCCTATAAAAATGCTTCAAAATTGCTGAAAATTTGACCAAAAATTTCTAAAACAGAAACTTATGAAACTGGAAACTTGGTGTTCCGTCCACCCATTCCTGGGACATTTGAGCCTTCCCTGGTGAAGGCACAGTCTCCTTGACACACAAACAGGTGCAGGAGAGAGAAACAAAAAAAAAAAACACGTTGCCTGTAGGAAAAAGTGGGTTTTGGAATAGGGAAACACCCACGCCTTCAAAGAGGCACTCAGACAAACTCCTGTAAATGTGTTTGGTCGGGTGAAAATCACCCGGCGATAGTGTTCTAGGGTTAAATATCCAACAGGACACATGAGCAGCCACACTGAGAAGTGAAATGACCTCAGAGATAAACAAAAGTATTATGTTGAGATGCAAATGACTTCAAAGACTACCAAAACAGCTGCAAAGAGCTTTAAAAAGATGACTGGTCAGAGTCAAACAACAACAAAAAGAACAGTCCTGGGGTGCTGTTGGCCTAGCAGTCTAAGCGTGCACCCCAGAAAACAGAGGCTATAGCCATTGTCGCAGAGGTTGCAGGTTTGATTCCAGCCTCCAGTATTTACTGCATGTCCTCCCCCACTCTCTACTCCCCACATTTCCTGTCTATCTTTAGCTGTCCTATCCATTAAGGCAAAAATGCCCAAAAATATAACCAAAAAAAAAAAAATAACAGTCCTATCCGAGAACTATGAATGAAATTTTGCCTTTTGGCTAACTTTGGCATATTTTCATGGATGCTATGCTGAAATATTCATTAATATGCACTCTCCCTTTAAATAAATAAATACAATAAAAAAGAGACTCAATAACTTTATAGATGTGCAAAAGAAAAACAGAAATAAAAAACGTGAACAGAAAACAGCTACAAAGACGCAAAATCTCCTAGTGAGACACAAAACCAACAAAAGAGATTTACTAAATGTTCAAGAAAGACAGTACACAGAGTGACTGGAACAAGATGCAGAATGTTAAGAAGGACAAATGTGACTACAAAGAGATACGATAAAGCCATAGAACAAGCCTCAAACTCTAAGAAAAGAAGCAAAGCAGCTAGAAAGATCCACAAGTGACATTAAAGAAAATGTTAAAAATCACAAGACAAATAACATTTATAACA